>NW_010405467.1:0-9363 GCF_000710305.1 Buceros rhinoceros silvestris | reverse complement strand
GAGGTCATTGGTGATGTCAAGATTGGAGGCAATGTGGGCTGCAATGATCACGCACGGGCGAATTTCCCAGTCCTGAGGGATATCGGTCAGGCAAGGATTATAGTCAGGACCCTGAATTTTAGGAAAGCAAAGTTCCAGCTCTTCAAGGAGTTAATCAACGGGACACACTGGGAAACAACCCTCAGGACAAGGGAGCAGAACAGAGCTGGCAGACCTTTTATGTACATGCACCGGTGGAGGTCAGATGCCTGAGGGATATGGGTCAGGTAAAGAGTCAAGTCAATCCCCTAAATTTCAGAAAAGCAAACTTCTAGCTCTTCAATGAGTGAATCAATAGGAGCCCCTGGGAAACAGCCCTCAGGGACAACGGAGCAGGACAGAGCTGGCAGATCTTTAAGGATGCTTTCCATGGAGCTCTCAATCCCTGGCTGTAAGAAATCAGTGAAGGAAAGAAAGAGACCAGCATGGCTGAGTCAAACTAAATGGCAAGAAGAAAATGCACAAGCATTGGAAGCAGGGACAGGTGTCCTGGAAGAGTATTAGGAATACTGCCCGGTTGTGAGGGCAAGGGAAGACCAAGGCACATCTGGAGCTGAGCTCCAGATGGGATGCAAAGAATAGTAAGAAGGATTTCAACAGGCATGTCAGCCAGAAAAGGAAGGTTAAAGAAAGCATAGCCCCTCTGATAAGCAAGACTGGCAAGCTGGTAACTACAGACAAGGAGCAAGCAGAGGTATTCAACAGCATTTTTGCCTCAGTCTTCACCGATAACTTCCCTTCTCACACCTCCCAAGTCAATGGACTGCAAGACAGGGACCAGGGAGGCAAAGTCTCTTCCACTGTAAGAGAAGATCAGATTTGTGTCCACCTGAGGAACCTGAATATACATAAGTCTATGGGACCTGATGAGATGCATCCCAGAGTCTTGAGGGAATTGGCTGATGTAGTTGCCAAGCTACTCTCCATATTGTCAGCCAGGTGAAGCCCCTGGTGTTTGGAAAAAGGGAAATATTGCACCCATTTTTCAAAAGGGTAGAAAGGAGGATCCCGGGAACTACCGACCTGTCAGCCTCCCCTCTGTGCCTGGGAAGATCATGGAACAGATCCTCCTAGAAGCTGGGCTAAGGTACATGGAGGACAGGGAGGTGATTCAAGAAAAGCCAGCATGGCTTCACCAAGGGCAAGTCCTGCCTGACCAACCTGGGGGCCTTCTATGACAAAGTGACTACATCGGTGGACAGAGGAAGAGATATGGATACCATCTACCTGGATTTCTGTAAAGCATTTGACGTGGTCCGCCACAACATCCTTCTCTCTAAATTGGAGAGATATGGATTTGAAGGGTGGACTGTTCGGTGGAAAAGGAATTGGTTGCACAGTTGCATTCAGAGAGTAGTGGTCAATAGCTTGATGTCTAGATGGAAAGCAGTGACAAGTGATATCCCTCAGGGGGCTGTACTGGGATCAATGCTGTTTAATATCTTCCTCAACAACAGTGGGATCGAGTGTACCCTCAGCACATTTACAGATGACACCAAGCTGAGTGGTGCAGTTGACACACCCGAGAGATGGGATGCCATCCAGAGGGACCTGGACAAGCTGGAGAAGTAGGCCTGGGTGAACCTTGTGAGTTTCCACAAGGTCCTGCACCTTGATCAGGACAATCCTTGGTATCAATACAGGCTGGGGCATGCAGGGACTGAGAGCAGTCCTAAGGAGAAGGACCTGCAGGTACTGGTGGATGAAAGGCTGAACACGAGCTGACAATGTGCGCTCACAACCCAGAAAGCCAATTGTATTGTGGGCTGCATGAGAAGATGTGTGTCCAGCAGGTTGAGGGAAGTGATTCTCCCCCTCTACTCTGCTCTAGTAAGAACTCAGCCCGAGTTCCCACCTCTGGGTTCCTTAGCACAAGGAGGACATGAATGTGTTGGGGTGGGTCCAGAGGAGGGCCACAAAAATTATCAGAGGGATGAAGCACCTCTGCTATGAGGACAGGCTGAGAGAGTTGGGGTTGTTCAGTCTGGAGAACTGAAGATTCTGGGAGGAACCTTATTGCAGCCTTCCAGTACATAAGGGGGCCCTACAAGGAAGATGGGGACAGTCTTTCTAGCAAGGACTGTTGTGACAGGAGAAGGGGGAATGGTTTTAAACTAAAAGAGGGGACATTCAGCCTAGACGGAAGAAATTTTTATAACAAGGGTGATGATACACTGGCACAGGTTGTCCAGAGAAGTGGTAGAAGTCCCGTCCCCAGAAACATTCAAGGTCAGGGTGGACAGGGCTTTGTGCACCCCCCTCTAGCTGAAGATGTCCCTGCTTACTGCAGGGGAGTTGGACTTTTGAAGGTCGCTTCCAACCCAAAGCATTCTGTGATTCAATGATTCTTCTGAATCAAATGCTAATGTGCATGCACAAACAGACAAGCAGACACACTGTTGAAGAACCGGTTTGTGAAATCTAAGAGTACCATAGTTTGAAATAACAGTAATTGCACAGATGTTAAAAAAAGATTTATTTTTAAAATAGCAGTCTGTAATTGACACCCAGAGGAAAAGTCAGTGGAATGAATCAAAACACTCAAAACAAATAAAATGAAAAAAAAGGAAGTAAAGAGATGTTAGAAAATAGGAGAAACAAAGGAAAGGAACCGAAGGAAAGGAGGCAAAAAAGGCAACAAAAATGAGGAAAGACATGCCAATTCAGAACAGTATGCCCTTTAAAGGAAAACACTGAAACCATACAAGAGTAATGTGATGCAGACAGCTGTATACTACTTTCAATTTCTGATGGAGATCACTGAAGTTGATTTTTCAATCATTTCTTATTTTTGAATCACAGTAAAAAATCATCAAAGGATGGTAGAGACAACAACGAGGCTGATACAGCAAGCAAATACATGAATCAAATAGCAAGTACTATAAAAGCTCTTCAGAAAACTCACTTTGACTTCAACAGGATCGCCTCACTAATGATGCTAATGAGCATCACTGCACTTTTCTGTACAACATTCCACTCCATTGCTTAGCTTCTTGTTTACCTCACCATAAAGCCTACAAACATCTATATTTCCAAGCAGTTTTTGTATTAGACGGGCAGCAGTCCCTCAGGACAGAGGGCTACAACTGCTCCATGATTCAAAGATCAAACTGTGGTAGCACTGGACAAGATGTGTCCTTATCTATACTTTGAAGCGTATGAAGAGACCACAAACATTCACTCACACTCTCATCCCTCATCAATCTCAATTGCAGCTCAATTTGTAGTAGGCAAGAGAATTACCAAATTACTTTCTCTAGCCATACGCCACCAGAGACACAAAAATGTTCTTAGAGTCAGGGCAAAGTTGAGAGAGAAATCTAATGCATGTTTGTATAGAAGGAAAGACTGACTTTAAACTAGCAACGCTCATTTGTGCTGCCACTGAAGTCAATATCTGGATATAAAATGTGGGGAATTGACACTCCAGAAGTCCCAAATTGGCAGAAAACAGTGTTATTTCCCCGTAGACAGTAGAGTCAATCACACATCTTTTATTAATTGTAAAGCATCTAATTCTCAGTTACATTAAGGACTATATATTACAGTTTAATATTGTAAAAGGTAATAAAATAGTATAAATTGCACTAAAGCTTTCTCTAACAGCCCCTATATTGTTACAGAGATGCAAAGAGCCTTCAATATCACTGAGGCTGTAGGTTAACAATCTCTCCCTGATCCTTGCAGTATTCTTTAATGCCTCCAAGGCTTGTTCCAATCTACCAGATGGAACTGGTATACTCCACACCTATTGAGAGTTTCGGGTGAACACTATATAATTTTCACTGCACAGTATTAGACAGCTCCAGACAAGAACTGAAACTATTGAAGGTAGCCCAGCTAGTTTGGCCTGAGTTGAGAAGGAAAATATTTCCCCAAAATTCAGGGCTGGTAGGATTGCACAGAGAGCATCTACCAACTGGGGAGATGTCATACCAGCTGGAAGATGTGTCAGATCATGTGTGCACAGCCTGAAAACGGGGCTCACAGGCTAATTTGGTGATGGTCTCGGAAAAGGAAAATAGCAAAAGTTAATTATATTTGCTGAGTTATTCGCAAGCCACAGTCAGCCCATTTGTTCCAGGGTCAGCTTTGCTGGAAAAATATCCAACTCCCAAGGAATTCTGATCATCCTATACCGCTTGCTTCTGACCTCTAAAGCACAGTAGCCACCTCCTGTGATCACAGGTCATAAAGTTGCCTTGCAGATAAGAATTTTGGAACCATGCATTTCTTTCCTGAGACGAACAGCTGTGCTATCACAAATAAATTTGTTTAAAGATCCTGGTCAAATAACTCAATTTAACACCAGCAGCACACTGCATTCCTGAATAACGCAGACGTGATCTTCTGCTTAGTAGGGTGGGAGGATACTTTCCTCAATTCTGGAACTTTGTAGTTCAAGTATTTGGCCTCCTTCGGATTAGATTTAGGGATATATTCCCTTTTGTTCCTGTGGGAAAAATGAAACAGAAGGGCTTTTGTGTTATGCTACTTAGGTTCTTTGATAGCTTCAGATATTTTCTGAGGCTTGGCATCCAATGTTCAAATTCTTTCTAATGAAGAGCCTAAAATAACAAGCTTTGATGATAATAAATACTACAAATTATGTGGTAATGGATACAGGTTCCACAAATAGCCACATTTTTTAGGAACTTAAGTAATCTTACAGGTATATCTGTAATAACTTGTTTCCATAACTTTTAAAAATGCCACTACAACTAGTTTTACTAGTTGTTTGTATATGTAAAAGAGTTAAGACAAAAGATAGAACATGCTTATGGAAATGTGCAAGGTTTTTCCCCACCTCAGATGCCCTTTGTGAGAAGTACAAGAAACTAAGAAAACAGTATAAAATTCATCAAATGTCCATTGCTTTTGGAAACATAGAATGTATCTATTTCGGAAAAATAAAATTTACAAGTTTGTATGGTGAGATTAGTGGTGCTTCCTGCACTGCAGGAACAGTATCGCTTCTGACACTAACATACTTCTGCTTTCACTATTGGGGGTATTTATACATACACAGTAAACACAGAACAAGCTGATTCAGTGAAGCTTAAAAATGGTTGATTTGCATTATAGCTAAAAATCAGAGATCATGTGAACAGCAGCACCCTGAGAGTCTAGTACTAATTTGAATAATATTTCACAACCTTATTTTGCTAAGTGTCATTCGGGAGATTCGTACAGAAAGCATTACTAAGAAAAATCTTGAAGATAACATTATTCTTGTTGCCTCTGCTGTATGCAGGAGTTGATAACAAGCTGATTGCCTCCTTCTGATGGATGTTTACATGCAACAGATGTTTTAGATTATATCTGAGAGATAAGCATAATGTTGTGTTAAGTCCAAACACTTTTTATGAGTCTTTCAAAACATTTTGCAATGAATATAACCTTTTTAAAATGTCCTTGCTTGAGGCTGCATGTGTTTTTATAATAGTGCAAATTGTAAGTAACAAGTTGAAACCAGTGATTATGCAAAAAGAAGAAAACTGCATTTAACAGTGGCTGTAATTCTGTGTTCTACGATAACCTAAATTAAGAGAGAAGTATGATGCAAGCAGCAATACAAGGCACAATATTTAACACTACTCCAAAGAGGACAATACATGCAGAGCTTTTATCAAGAACACTGAAAGTACAATACTTCATGCCAGGCATCCTCAATTTGAAAATTAACAGGCAAATGTCAGCTTTTTAACAGAGTGCTGCAGGGAACAGAAGTTTTGGGTTCCAAACAATACAGGGTAAAAAATTAGATTTTGATTTTAACTGAAATACCAAAATTTTCCTCAAAATAAACTTATTCATTCGCTGCAGTGTTGTATGTTTTGTTTTTATATGTAACAAGGAGCGAACAAAAAAATTGCAAAACTAATTGGCTGTTCAAAACAAAACCCGATCTGTATTATACCAAAAACATCAAAATAGGACATGTCAACTTTAGAAAGCAGATTTTCTACTTTTCTTTTGAAAGTAGTTATGACAAAGCTTACTTAGAGCCACCAATGCTTTTATTTTGATCAAACTGCTTATCTCAGTTACGTCATTAATAATTTTGTCAAGGCAACGTCAACATACTATGCACACAATTGTCTTGTTTCATTCCAAACAAAAATCACAGGCAGTAATTCCAATGATTGCCAGTCAGTAAATGATGTATACAATTCAAAGAACATTCTCTTTGGGATTCATGTCATCTAACATCAGATACCTAAAAAGTAGATTTCTGGGCTAACTATGCTCTCTGTCATCAGTTCATGATGTTTTTTAAAATATTTAGACTCCTCTCCGTCCTTTGATGACTGAGGGTATGCAGTCATGTAGCTTGGTGCTACCCTAATGGCCGTTCTGTTCACCGAGCCTTTGTCCTGCACCATTTGGTTCTTGAACCTCATCTGGGACTAACCCACTATAGTCAAGCAAATGAGACTGCTTTTCAGCCATCTGCTGGAACTTCACTCTGAGGCTAACTTTTAGACAGCTAAAGTGAGATTTCTTCACCCTAAACCACGTCAGCTTTATATAGGCATGAACTTTACATTGTGTTAGTGCAGCTGTATAGACCTTGTTTAATTCTGAATCAGTGGATCTGAGAAATAGCTTGTTGTGGGATTCTTAAACGAAGCAACACTGGAGATAATAAACTAATCAAAATAATGGCTTTATTGGGCAGGATTTTTAATTAAAAGTGTATGTTTCATACAGTGAAAAACCAGGTTTTAGTAACAAGTTTTGTGGAAGCTTGAAAGTGTTCTTCCTATGAGATTAACACTGTAGTTCATACGGGATTTTGACAGAAATACTATAGTGCAAGCCGAGAAATGTTTGGAATACTAAGGAGACATCATTCATATCCAGAAGTTTTTATGGACCGTTTTAAAAAGCTGTACCTAAAACTCCAGCAAGAAGAACTTAGCTTTTCTTCACTAGGAAGCCCTGAGGTATAAGAGGTACTAGCTCACATGTGTTCTGGGTATCTCTGGGTATCACAATATTCAATGCTTCAATATTTTGTCTTTCTGAGTAGCGAACTGAAATTAGTTGACCCTTCCTTACTCTGCCAGGCTGGAGTTAATTATTTACAGCTTTAGTCTGCATCTCTTCAACACTGGCTCCTTCTTACCTCAGTCAGGCTGAGGTTAAATATTCACAGTTTCAATCTAGAAGTAATAAACTGCCGTCTGCAAACAGGGAACTAGGAACTATGAAGATGGAAATGGAAAGAGATGACCAGCTTAGTCCTGTTTTATACATTTTGGTTGCCCAGGAAATCCCGATTAAGCTGCATTTAGGCCCTAACAGAGAAGCTTACAGTACTCAAAAAGGCAGGACACGAGATTTTGTTAATAAGTCTGCCTGGGTCAAATCTGTGAACCCAATTTGGGTTTACTTCAACTTCCACGTTAACTTTCGGTGACAAAGTTACTTCTCCACTGAGGAAATCCAGGTAAGATATATTCCTTCCACCCAAAAACTTTCTAGTAGCACCTACCGCTCTCACGGGCTCTCTGAACATCCAAAGTGCAGCTGTAGCACAATCCTGACTATGTCTGAGGAAATAAAAACAATGTTTATATGGAAATACCAGATTTCTGAAATCCACTCCTCACCTCCTGGGTAACAGGCACCATATCACCTCATGTAAAAGAGAGGCTGTGATGACAAGCTGCAGTCAGGAATGCGAGACTATTGGGAATTGAGTACAGTCCTCTCCAAGGCCTCCAATCTCCTGTAAAGCTCCTCTTCTTCAGCCAAACCCCACATGAGAGGACTGGTCAGAAGGTGCCCATGTGGGAGAAGAGCTATTGCACTTCTGCAGGTGAGAAAGATGCAAGCGAGGTAGAGGCCAGCTTGCCAAGTCACACCTGGATCGTGACATGTTTGAATAGCAACATTAAATTTGTATTTAAGCTTCTTTTCATATTGAAAGTTAGTCACCAAAAACTAACAGGAGATTTCAGTACACACAGTCAACTTTCTAAGCAAACAGCAACTCTTTGGCACCTGCAGCTTGACAGCTACAAGGAGAGAGAAGCATTACCAGCACACAGTATATACTGATGGGGGCTGAGAAATGCTGTCATTTGAAGTGGATTACTGAAAACACAGCCAGCTTCTAGCACAGAGCTGGTGCAAGGAACTGATAAGAACACTCCAGTCTGTGCTCAAAGAGGAGTCCAACATTTTTCTTACCTCTGGAAGATGACGACTGTGTTTGAGTGAATCTTGACTGTACTTAAAGCGGGTGGGGGAGAGGAAAATGTTCTTGGAGAGGTTTATGAGAATTCACACCATGAACTGCAAATGCACTGTGCAAATATGCATTTAGGGAGGTTTTAAAACTAAATTTACATGAAATCATAATGAGATTTTTTGTCTGTTATAGGCCAATTAAATGCATTATGCAAACATTTCCAAATTTATATAGAGTTGCTCTGGGACATTCAGAGCATGATTACATATATTCCCCCTGAGGACTTAGCCCTTTTTCTGAAATATCCAGATCTGTACCTCTAACTAGGGCGGTAAATGACACAAAAGTGAATCACCAAAATCTGAACAGATACCCTCAATTATCCCCATCTGTATTAGTGTACCTTTTAATCAATGCCCAGTCATTTAACTCAGAGAGGAAGGAAGACTCTGAACAAAAAATGAGTGTTAAGACAACTGCTGGCTATACAATGGCTGGATTTAGATTGCAGAAAGCTCAAGTCTAATTCAGATTGAGTCTAATGGTTCTTACAGTCTCTGCTGGGGCCATGCAAAGCTGGCATCTCTCGTTGTGGTCCTATGCCCTGAATCCTACATACACTTTCTCTCTTCTGGAGAAGGTAAAATCTCTGGTAAAAGTTAAACCTGCTTCTGTAAGGGATGTGTCACATACGCAGCACTTGGGTCCATGTGGTGCACGTTCCACACATTTAGAAGCAAAATGCAAAAAAGAGGCAGGCGACAAGTTGTCCCAGTTAGCTTCAACATCTGCCTAGTCTGTGCAAACATTTCCTGTTATTAAACTGCTTTCAACCTCCCCTGTCCCAGCTTTAGTTCATCTTGGGGTTATGTTCATCTTTTCGAAACCAGTTCTGCAGCGGGGGATATGGATGTGAGGAGGAGCTCTGGGAGGCCCCATGCCCAATATGAGAGCACTGGGGCCTTGTCAGCTAGTGGGGAGAGCTGGCGGTTTCTCGTCGGCCCTGAGCCCCCTCGTAAGCTACATTTCGCTGCGGAGCCTGGCAGTGCCGGCGGGTGGCTGCGCCCGGTCCCCGCCCCGGGAGGGAGGCAGGCGCTGGGGTCCGGGCTGCACGTCGGAGC
>NW_010405466.1:8134-10261 GCF_000710305.1 Buceros rhinoceros silvestris | reverse complement strand
CAAATTTCAGAACCTGAAGAGAAAGCCTGAAGATGTTTTAAATATTCAGATATATTATCCTCATTGTATTTCCTCATCTGCTAAAACGATGTCGTTGTTGCATAGGACTGCTCTAATTCCCTGTTTCAGGCAGAAGTGATCTCTTTTATCTTACACATTCTCCTGTACCTCACTGTCCTCCTCACGCACCCAAACTTCTGGATATTAGTACGATGACTAATGTGTGCAGGAGGCGTTGCTCCAGACAAACATATATAACGTTCTGCTGTATTTATATGAGCTTCGCTGCTTTTAATGCGTTTTATTACTGTTTGCACAGGCGTTAGTCGAACGCAGCTGTAGTTCCCCTGGCTGATTTGCTAAAGAACACTTCCCATTTATTTTCCTATAGAAATTGGGCTATAATCATAGAGAAAGAATGAAAAGGCAGCCATCTTGTGGGTGTCATGTTGCACTTTTCCTCCTTGGTTCTTTTCCACCCAGTCTTTCTTTTTGCTGTCTTATTGCCTTTCCCCCTAAATAGCTTCGAAGATAGAACTTGATGTGCAAAAAGATATTTTCTTCATTCCATACTCTGTAGAGAAGTTGCATTCCCCTTTTGGTACCTGAGGCTGTCTAGTGGTTACAAGGAAACCACATCCGCCTTTATATTTACTCATACATATGAATGAAACAAAATTTTTTCATTCTATGGCTCTTTGTGGAACTGTATTTACAAAAAGTAAATATGTAAGCAAAATATTATTCTTGCGAAGGAGATTAATTTGTCTGCAGGTATTCCATTCAGGAATGATAAAATAGGAAATCTCCTGGATGCTCCCTTTCCTAAACTTACTTCGTTCTGGCTAATATCACGGATTATTTATTGAAAGACCTATTTCCTGTTTCAGTCTTTCACATTTTCTCTGTGAAAAGCATAGGAGATTTTGCTCCTGTCGACGTTGATTCTATTTCAGTACGTCGTTCGTATTTCAATAAAAGAAATGTTTAATGAAATTATTAACTTCGTACTTAAAGTATTGTATTTTTTTAAATATTGGCTCGAAAATAAAATGTCCCTTAAAAAAGATAATCTTGTAACTCCATAATTGTACCAACAAGCATTATGCTATTTCTACCTCCTTACAGCTTTTTTAAAGGAAAGCAAATATCTGACATTCAAAACGCTATCACCAAAAACGTGAGAATAACGGTGTGAAGCTATTTGTCCATTAAACAAATGCCATCAGCAACACTGTCATTAACAGGCAGACCGTTCTGTTCAGGATTAGTTGTTACAGACGTTATTGATTATGACACTTTTGGCAATTTACTAACAAACTTTCAATAGTAGCTTGAACGTAGCGGGTTTTAATCTGTTTGAAAACTTTCTGCGAAAATAGGAAACTTTTCCCCTTAAAACCCGAAAGTCTCGAAATGCAAAATAAACCAGCAACGCTAATTAGTGTGTGCCTCATCAGCTCTTTGTGAATGCAAAGCGCGTTGGAAGTGCTAAGTATTATTAATAATTCTGAGTACAGGGATAATTCGCGAGTCTGGTGTTTCAGGATAATATCCCCTATTCATGCAGCCGCTCATACTCGTGCACACACCAAAGCTAAAGACAGAAAAACCCGAAAATCCTATTCTTCCTCCTCTTGCAAACAGCATAAAGTATAGTTTTGTTTCTCCCGTTTTCGGATATTTTTTCTAAAAGCTTTATAGACAGGAATTGGTGAGATCTACTTCAGAAAAGGAAATTAAATGCTGATTAGGAGGAAAACAATCAACCCCTCTTCCCCCACTCCCTCTCCGGCCCCCGAAATAAAGCAACCGTCCAGTCTGCATCAGTGCAGAATTCAGGGAAAAGCATAATCTTTCCGCGCTGCGTTTGTCAGGGAAGCCTGAGTTTGCCTGTGACACATGCAACTCCTCCTTTCGCCGAACTTAACCTCAAAAAACTCGCGTGTGCTTGCGTGTCTTCCTTGGCTGGGAGAGTGGGTGCCTGGGGGAATGTTAGTATTTTTATTTCCAGTGCAAGCAAACTAAATATGCGTCGTGTGTATTAGAAGTATCATCACTATGATCCCAGGGAGGAGAATTTCCCCTCGCCCCGCAGCGCGGGGGTTCGCCGGATTGAGCTTTCTC
>NW_010405466.1:4007-8033 GCF_000710305.1 Buceros rhinoceros silvestris | reverse complement strand
CCGTGTTCGCTGGACGCCGCCTCGCCCTCCCCTCCCCCGGGAGGGCCTCACGGCGGGATGGGGGCTGGGGGGAGGGGGTGTCTCTTCTCCTCCCTGACTAAGAGCAGATCACATCCTCTCCTAGATAGATTTCCTTGTGTATAAAGATAATTAACTCATTCTTCTCCTCTTAATGGCATTAGCGCCGATGTCCTGCAGAAGGGTGGGAGTATTTCTCTTTGTGCCCAGATCTCAGACACCCCTCCCTTCGCCGACCGCCCCCTCCTCGCCTTGCCCTGGGCGGAGGAGATCCCCGGTAACTCTCCTCACGCCCCGGGGGTAGGGGCTGCACGCCCTTTGCCTCGGCCCTCCCTCAATCACACCTAAGGGGCGGGGAGGGGAGGGGGCAGGTAGCTTTAGACCCGCAAATCTTGCCCCGGGCTTTGTTCAAAACAAGGAGAGGAGGCAGAGTTTTGGACTTGCGGCAGCTCCCGGGCTATCGCCCCTCGTTGATCCCTGCCCCTGTTGGCGTGGTGTATTTGGGAGCATCTTTCCCACCCACCCCAAACACCTCCGGCGTCAAGTAAAGTTCGAAGAAACCCCGATTTTCCTTTCTTAGGCAAAACCCCAAGACGCATTTGGGCTATTACGGCAGGGCAGCGTCCTTAAAAAGATTATTTGAACTACAAAGGCATTCATTTAGTCCTCCCCATGCCGCAAGGAAAGGGCCCTGCTAAAATTAGCAGCCTGTACCGGTATTTGGAGAACAAGAGTGACAACTTATTGGAAGTTCTCAAGGAATCATTAATATTTCACACTCCAGCAGGCAGCTGATTTGAGATTGTCTGTTAGCATAACAAAGGCTCTGAGCCTGTGAACTTCAGAAACCTTTCGACCTCTTAGCTGCTGGCATGAATAGCCTCCAGCCCTGCCTATAGAGATCTCCCAAAGCTCCCGTGTTCGTGGCTAAATTGTTAATCAGGGTAATTTAATATAGTTTTCAATATGCCCTATCTCTTAGCGGGTAGGGTATTCACGGATCTCGCACCATCCCAAAAGAAAAGTTCTCCTTTATTCAAGTGCAAGAGGAGCAGTTGCAGAGCCTCGGCCACTCCCCAACCGTGCCTCCACAACCTCTGCATCCACCACCTGGAGGACACGGGTGGGAGCCGACCCAAGGGGCACACACACATACCCCACTGCCACACATCCACAGCATCCTCAAACCCGACACCCTCCTCCCACAGCACCTCTTTATTGCAATGCCTCCTCCAGTGGGGCCGGTGACCCCGACATGAAACCTACACTTGATTTATTTAATGGTTTTGTCTTCGTATTTATAGATTTTCTCATAGTCCTCGTGTTTGTCAGTGGGCAGCACCTGGGTTTTTCTCTACTCGGTGTGAGCTGCAGCTCAGCTGGCTCTTTCTAGGCAGAGACGGGAGGATTTATTTCTGTTCCTGTTTATTTCCCCTCTTTGCTTTCCATCACTTATACTTCAAAAAGTTGCTGGGACCAAAGTTTCTGCAGAGAAAACTTACAGAATGAGGGTGTTTGGGGGGAAGATTTTTTTTGTTTCATTGCCACATAACCTGTTATTTGGGCTACTGGCATCCTTCAGACTTCTGGCTACAGTTTGTCAGAATTGGTAAATGGTGGAGAAGAAGTTCACATTTTCTATTTGCAATGTGAGCAGCCTCGTCATACAGTCCAGGCGTGAGGTAGCATGGATTTTTCCACGGGCCGGAGCCGCAATGTGTTTGCACTCCCAGTATGCCATGTAAATAGCTTCGGATGCACATTGAGTGCAACACTCTCTAAGATAAAGTAATATTCCTTTAAATTGTCTGAAATCATGCCTGAGTCCTTTTTATACCTAAAGGTCTTGGAATATTTTTTTCTTGAAAGAAAAGGACAAACCAGCATGAAAGATAACATGTGAAGGCGGTCAAATCAGAAACACATTTCCTATATTTTACTTTCCCAAAGCACGGATTTTATGTCTTTGCATTTTATTTGCATGTTTTGACTTGTACCATTTTTGTGGACGTCAGTGTCACAGCCAATGTTCTTTCCTTTTTGGGGCTCCATATTTGTCCTTGATTTCCTTGATAAAATTTTCATGGATTTCAGATTTTCCACAGGCTTTTCCAAACTACATAGAGCAAGTCTTAATCGAGATGAGTTTGTGCTTCTAGTATTTGTCAATTGTCTTTTGAACAATCAAAAATTCCAAATAAATAAGGTAGTTCACAGAAATCAACAAGTAACTGCGGGGTTTTATTTTGAGAAGGTAAGATGACAACATTTTTTCTCCTACTTTTGCTCATTTGCTTTTTTCTTTTTTCATTAGACTTCTCCTTCATTACCAGCTAATTTCTGTTAAATTTTCTTTGAGACATTAATAAACCTACAGGAGAAGGTGCCTTTGCTTTGCAGCCATGCAAAAGTATCATTTTCACTTTTTTCCTCAAAAATATTTTTAGATTCTTAATTAAAATAATTATCTTTTGACTGAAAGCCAAATTAATTCCATTCTAATTAAAAACTATGTGTTGGGGTTTGTTTTGTTTTGTTTTACTTTGTTTTTAAATTCCAGCAACTAAAGAACAGGTTTTCTCTATATTAGGAGATAGTTGGTTAGGTGGTTGTTTCAAAGCTGCTTCCATCTAATGGTACAGTTTGGGCCTATTGTATTGGAAAAAGAGGATGTGTATTTGGGATGGTGTTTGACAGGGGGGATGAACGCAGACACCAGAACAATTATATTACAGTCCCATTGGGAATGCCAGCACCAAATTTAGCCAGACTGATGGGGCACTGTCTAGACGGTCTCTTTTGTGTATCAGCTGTTTTTCCCCTGCTTTATTGTCCAGCTTGAATATATGGCTGGACCCTGCATATGGAGCCCAAACATAACCATTCCTGCAGCGGTACTCCACTGTAAAAAATAAACAACCCCCCCGCAAAACAAATGCATCCTGCGATCACACCCATGTTAGAACAGTTATAAAACAGAAAAGCAAACAAACTCTGCTTTTGCACCAAATACGTAGCTGTGTGCCCACACAGGCACACATATGCTTGCAGATAACTATTCATAATTAAAAATTCAGTAGAATTATCACATGGGGTCACAGGTGGACACATAGGGAATCCTGGCTAGGGCTCTGCAGCTTTCTGTGGGAAGGGAGCTTGGGGTGCTCTTGGAGGTGAGTGTTCTTTTACACAGGACGTGTAGATGAGGGAAGAAATGTTTTTCTGTTTTAATGTGCTCCATCTTCCAAAAAGGAGACAGAAAATAAATAAAAATGAGCAGGTACTGTGAAGCAAAAATTAGGAGCCCCCATACATGTAAATTATAGCCTTTTGTTTTTGAAGAGGGCAAAGGATAAAAAGAAGTATTTATTAAATGTTTGCGCTGTAATTAGTAGCACAGACTGCTCAGCTTTTCACTTACTAGAGCTGATACTGGAACTGGAATTAGGTTTGTGCTAAAGCATTGTAGGACCATTCTTTTTTTTTTTTTTTAAAGCAGGAAGCCTCAGAAAGAAATTTTCTATGAGAAAGGAATTGCTGCAGAACTTTGTTTTGTCAGTTAATATGTATCTTACCACTACATCAAAAGTGGACTTTTTTCACTAATACCTAGAAGTCACTTTAGCCAGAAACAGCCATTGATAACTAAACACCGCCCTAGAAAACAAACCCCCCCCCCCCCCCAAAACTCAACCCTGTCAAGATACTATGCTGAAGAAGTTTTAGGAACTGCACCACACACACTCTGGGAAAAATCTGTGGACTTTTCATGCCTGTATCTTTATAGCTGAAAATGCACTCTATGGGTAGGTGCTCCTTGATTGGATCTTGTTTGGCCTTGGCAAGATGCCTGCTGCCTATCAGGCTGAATAATAATGACATAATTTTCACTCATCTCACCTGTCCGCCCATTGTTTTTTTTTTTTTTTCTTATTTAAATTGGGAACTCATTGGGGACATTTTTGGCCTTTTTTTTTTTTTTTTTTATTCAAATTGGTTTTTAGAGGG
>NW_010405466.1:0-3959 GCF_000710305.1 Buceros rhinoceros silvestris | reverse complement strand
TTTTTTTTTTTTTTTTTATTTTAAATGGGGAACTCATGGGGGACTTTTTTGGCCTTTTTTTTTTTTTTTTTTAGCTCAAATTGGTGTTACAGTGAGGCATTGATCATAAAAGACTTCTTGATAACACACTGAATTGCAGGCTTCACTCAATTCCTGCTAGGGATGGCTTTGCCATGCTCCTTCTGCGTTGGTTTAGACCACCTGCTTTTGGAGTGGGTCCATCCCTTGCAGATCTGCGACATGGAAACACTCTGTACTCAGATTGGTGCTACTACTTCTAAAGCATCCCAAGAAGTCAGAGGTAATGGTTTCACCATCAGGAATCGTGTGCTTCTCTGCACGCAAATGGGTCACCCTGTGGAATTGCTATGTCCTTTCTTGGCCTAGCACCAGGCAAAGGAACAGGTCAGAAATCTTCAGGACAGCATCTCTTGTCCCTGGAGCAAAGGGCATTTGCCGCACGAGGTATCTCACTCCGTGTGTCTGTAGATGTCCCTTCATGTAGCAGTTCTGACAAGAGCCTTGCAGGGCTCAGGAGCTGTGTCAGACGGCTTGGGAGCCTGCGCATTAGAAAGGATGACTTTTCATCGAATATGTGTCTGCAGAGGGCTGATAACATCTGATAGAAAAATACAACTATGAGTTGACTTTTGCAAATTAAGCACCCACAAGATTAAAATAACCATGTTAATTGAAATTAACCTATGAGACTTTGGTTTGTGCCTAATAACTCCCAATCTGTGATCTCCTCACTGTGACTCTTAAAGCTGTTACACTGTTCCTACAAAGCATATAAAACCATCTCTCTGCTTGCTTGCTCTTTTTCTC
The DNA here is from genome assembly GCF_000710305.1 of Buceros rhinoceros silvestris. Lineage (NCBI taxonomy): Eukaryota > Metazoa > Chordata > Aves > Bucerotiformes > Bucerotidae > Buceros > Buceros rhinoceros. The sequence continues at coordinate 3,131 of NW_010405466.1, read as the reverse complement.
TCCTTCTCTCTCCACTCCTCCTGCCTGACTGTAAAGATCATGTCTCTGAGGTTGAAAATAAAAGTATAAGAAAGCACCTACCTTCTACTGCACTGTTCTTGACCTGTTTTGTTTTCTTTTTTCTTGACCAGTTCTCTGGTTTTCCAAGCCACATTGCCCCAGCTCTCTCCCTGCTCCCTCAGGGTCTATCACAAATTCTCCCAACTGTGGGCAAATTAGGTTCTCATCTCAAAAAAAAAAAAAAAGTTCTTGTCCAGACTTCGGTGAATGGAGAAGGTTGCACGCCTGCAGAGTGATTTACTGGTTATTCTTGGCATGTCAGGCAAGTTTAACGGTTGTGGAATTATGAGTGCAGTTACAGGACTCAGTGGCTGGAATTAAAAAGCATCAGTTCAGGGTGACCAATAGCCATCTCCCTGGGTGCCAGGGTGGGTACTCCTGTGCAGGCTACCAGTGCACAGTCAGACCCATCCTGCTAAAGGATGCGTGAAGCGAAAGACACTTTGAGGCAGAGTAAAGCAGCTGCTGGTTGCTGGGGGGACAACAGGAGCCTGGGTGGTTGGCACATGTAGTTGGTGATCTGTGTTGTCTAGGTACAGGGTAATTTCAGCTGCTTCCCCAGAATAAGGTATTTGTGGCTTGATACCACTGCCCTAGTCATGACCTGAGATGCATTCAGCTGTTTAGGACTCTAACACGAGGAAAAGTGGGAAAACTCACTCATGTGGTGTGGCCCAGTGAGTCGCGCATCTTTTAGATGTGAATGACAACTGGGAGCGCTACACACACGATTCCTGCTAAGTTTGTTCATTGCATCATACACTATTTTACCCCACAAGGCATCTCTGGTGGAGGTGCTGGACATGGAGCAGCTGGAGGCTATGTTGTCCAGCCCTGCTTTTGGAGTGGTTCAGGTGGGTCAGGCTGCGTGGTGCCATGTCCAGCTGAGTTCATAATATCTCCCAGGATGGAGAGGCTGCAGCTGACCTGCGCAACCTGCTACCTTCATTGTAACAGATAAATAAACAAAAAATTTAACATAAAGGCCATTGGCCCAACCTAGTGGCTGCTGCACCATGTATCCTAGCGTGTCTGCTACAAGCACTAGTGGAGGTTTGTTGGCTATTAGGAAAAATTTGTACACTGAGAGGGTTGTTAAGCATTGGAGCAGGCTGCCCAGGGCAGTGGTGGAGTCCCCATACCTGGAAGGTTTTAACAGATGTGTCAAAGTGCTGAGGGACAGGGGTTAGTGGTGACCTGGAAGTGCTGGGGAAATGGTTGGACTTGATGATCTTCAACTTGGTGATATTAAATCATGATTCTATGATTCCGTGGTTGTAAGCATCACAGCTCTTTGCAGGCAAGGGTTCCCATCACCATGCAATCGAGTGTTCAGCTGAGACTGTAATTAAGAAACTATAACACAAAATCAAAGTGCTCAGATAGCACAGCAGTGAGTGTAATACAAACGTCCAGAAAACCTACACTAGCCAGTGTTGTTTCAATAAAAACCTCAGAGGCCTTCCTGAGCATTAATACTGGTTGAGGAGTGTGTGTATAATGTGCCTCTTTCCATGTGGGAATGCTTTACTGTGACAAGGCCGAAGCTCTGAGAGCAGGCATGATGCACGGCCGCCCCCTCCACCGCTGCTTCTCCACTGCCCAGCAGCAGCAGTTCTCTATTCTTTCTTCCTCTCTTCCTTTCCTCTTTCTCAATCCTTTCGCATCAGAACTGCTAACAGAGTTTTTATCAAACCAGGCCCCTAGTCTGTTGTAATTCTGTTTTTCCAATCACCCTGTTTGTTCAAGTTAGAATAAAACTATGTTTCTTGTAATCTTCAGTTATTTATATATAAAATGATTTACATGTTTGTGAGCTGTCTGCTGTGGACACAGTATTACTGAAGGTTTTTCTTTGGGGATTACACCACCATTTAAGTTTATTTTCTTGTTTTCCACATCATGTTTTGATCTCCTAAAGGAAATAACTAATTCTCTCTGTCTCTTTCCTTCTCCTTAAGAGAAAATGCCCACTTTTGGCTACATTTATTTAAGAAAGTAATGTAGTCTATCAGTTTGCTTGTTTGGAACTCGGATTGAATTTGTGTTTGGAGACCATATGGCAAAATCCCTCCTTTTTATTTTTTTTCCTCTGTGTTAAAAGAAATTCAGGAGATTTTTATCTACAAATACTACATCTAACATTGATTGTTTGGCCCAGAGTCTGATCCTTGCTGCACAAACATAAAGTTGGCTTATTTCTGTTAAAGCTAGTAGAGTTACATAATGGTAAACATGGTGCTAGTAAATTAAAATTGGCTGTGTGCATTTACATTGAAGTGGAATAGTTACATCCCAAAATATCCATGCTTGGTAAGTCAGATCTGAACTTGGCCCATCGCGTTTACTCTCCATACTGAGTTGAACTCGGTTGGTTCTTTTATGTGAATAGTTGACATATCTAATATAATGGAAGACTGTGAATAAATGTCATGCCATTTGACATGGGTTATGAGTGAGCTGCGAGTCATTCCCCAATCATTACCAATGATGACCAACTATTTTCTGTAGCAAGGAAAATAAATGTTTTTTCAATTGGGTTGGTTTAGACTTTATCTGAAGAGTTTTTAATGTATGTATGATGCGAAATTCTGCAGCCTAGAAACTGAGGACCATTCTGTTTTAGGTGGATGTTAAAGAATTTCATTAGGCTTTTCTTGTTTAAAAAACCATTGGTCACTGTACCAGATGAGGAGTGTGTCACCTGCTTGTAGACTTTCATCTGTGCAAAGAGATATTTCCCTGTGATTGTGTTTAATTCTGGTTAATTTTGTATATGAAATTAATAAATTTAATTAATATTTGTAATAGATACTTAAATATGCATACATCTAAAATAACAAAGATAGTTCAAATGCAATGAATTTATCACAGAGTTTCAGATTTCAATTCCCTAGTTATGATGAATGCAAATGGTAGTACCATTCCAACTTTATAGGAACCAAAGACATATTTTTCACCCCAAAAATTGTAAAAATGTGGTTTAGCCCTTTTCTTCTTCTTCTTTTTTTTTGGGGGGGGTGGGGGGGGACGGGGGTGGGGAGGGCGGTGGGGGGTGTCGGGGGAGGACA
>NW_010405465.1:27537-37539 GCF_000710305.1 Buceros rhinoceros silvestris | reverse complement strand
GCCCTGCAGAAATCCTTGAATACTGTCTTTTGGTGCAAAGACAAAAACGGGGAATTGTGGGCGTGACCCCCCGGCCGGTCCAGGAAGAAGCCCAGTTAAGCCTGCTGTCAGTCAGCAGCAGGAGGCATGTTGTTTAGGAGGAGACAGAGAGGTTGTGTCAATGGGTAATTGGAGAGCCGCTCATCTTTGGGCAGGACAGTGAACTTGAAACCAATCCAAGAAAAGCATCTAAATCATAACACTCCACAGAAAATTATAAATCTATGCGATAAGAGAGAAACTACGCAGTTGCAATTTGCAGTATGTAGGTGCCGCAGCAGTTTGCTGCAGTTGTATTTCAATAAAGGCTTTGTGTACAGACAAGCTGTCGTTGCGTTATCCGCCCCAACTATTCGCAACGTGTGATTTACCACTGCACAGCAGTTTTCTTTTTCAACAAACCAGCTAGACCTCTAGAAACCAATTTCATAACCTGTTGATGAGAATGTTTATTCAAATGACATTGAGTGCTTGGATTCTTATATCATGATATTTTAAAAAAAATTTGGACACAGTGAGTATTGTACTACTCAAGAACTTCCGGCAGTGAAAGGGTATGTCAGCTTTTGGTTTGCCTTGTTCCACATGATTACTTACAGTGAACTTCTTAGCTGCAACTATATTGACATGTTATTTCTGTGAAGGTTTCTCAGTGTCACATCAGTGACATAGGATTAGAGACCTTACCTAGTGCGTTTGAGATAATGAATAGCTAATAAAGGATTTTCATACAGCCACTTGGTAAAACACTGCATGGCTTTGTGAAAATGAAGGGAATAATTCAATTGCTACTCCGCTTTGCCCCTGGGATATCTATCAAAGGCTGGGGAAGAAGAGGGAGAGGGAAGGAAGTTTATCAGCAACCCTTCCCCGATTAGATCCTGTCTCCTCTCGCCAGCCATGACACTGGCCTGTGCAAGCCTATCAAACATGACAACAGACTGAATGATGCTAGGGCTGCAGCAGGGGAGCAGGAAACAGGAGAAAATAAGGTCTAAGACTTATTTCTGCATCTGTGGCATGCTGCCTGTGGGACCCCACTGTCTGTGGCTGTATTCCTGTACAGCTGCCTGATGTCTCTCTGGTGAGGACAGTGTAGTAACGCTGTGGGTGCCTCAGGACCACTACGGACCCATGTGGAAGGAGGACCAATTCTCCATCCCAGGTTACATGAGGCCCGTGTCCAACTACACCTGAAGTTCTTGACGGCTGAAAGAAGCTTTGTAGAGTGCAGACCTAGTCTCATCAAAATGACCAGGAACTTGCTTCAATTGTAACATGCCTCATTTATAGTAAAGTAGTAATTGTACCTAGGCTTCTCTGCAATATGGGCAAGCAGTCTGTGGGTACCACCAAATCCTCCTGCCAAGCTTCTTCATAATAGATGATGTCTCTGATGATGGAACTTTTACTCTACAAGTGTCATTCTGTAATAAAATATCATTTCCTAGCTCTACATGCCGAACAGCTCTCCCATTCTCTTTTCACTTATGTTGGGTTTACCATCCTTTCAATTCCACTCACTTTTATCTTACTGGAGCATTCAAAAGTGAATGTCACTGTGAAGCTTTTAAATGGTCATTAGGCACCTTTTCCAACGAGTCAGACACGAACATACAGTGATAAAACTGTTTGGGGAAGCAAAGTTCTAAATGACCCAAACGCATGTTTCAAAAATGTTTGTTTTCAGCTCAGTGAACACAGTAGTTACATTCTCTAATGCAGCGATTTCCAGCTATGAATTTGAAACACATCAAAAAGGAGAGGTATCCTTAGACCAATTAATGTTGCTTTCAAAAAGACTGTTCAGGTAAAGAGGCTTTGTGAGGGTCTGGTACATATACTGAAATTGCTTGTATTGTATTTGGACTATCTGTTTCTGCAGTGCTGATAGGTCGTTTCCCTTGGAAACTTAATACACACACAAAAAAAGATATGATACAAATACTAGAGCAAAACATGCTCTTCAGCAATTAGTAGCTGCAGAGGACGAATTATTTGCTACACTGAAAACAGAGAAAACTTTGACAGTGACATCACTGAGATCAGAATTTCCTGAGAGGGTTTTTTTGCCTACTAAGTCAACAGTAGATATTACTTACAATGACACAATCATGAGGATCATATCTTAACTAGCCTGATTGCACTTTAACTATATGTTGCTGCATAGTAGTCCGGTGCGCAGATTATGCTTGTATCAGAAGACTCTAGCTTAGCTAGGTGGGAAGGCAGAAGCAGTCTAACCAAAGTAGCTTGAAACCAATTTATCTTGCTGAGAATATAACATGGAGCTAGCCTGGGCATGTCTGCAATGTGCAGGGTGGACAAGAGAAAGGAGCATTTTCTGGGGATTGGCAGAATCTCACTATGGCTGTGATTCAACCTTACAGTTTGTCCTGTGACAAAAATATTTTAAGGGGTTTCTGTCCTTCACATTTCACCCTCATCCAGCTTCCATTGTGAAAGGACATGGATTAAATTAAATCCTCCAAAGAGCTCCCTTTTTTTTTTAAATCTGATTTTTGAAATTATTGTTTTCATTGATTGAACAGGTTCCATGATTAGCCTTGTCATTCTGATTAATGGACTCAATAGAAGCTTGATAGTGGGAACAAGTATGTCAGGAAAGAAAGGGGCTGGAAAGTCTTAACCAAGCTGTGTGTTTGGAGGAGGTGTCCATTGAGTGATCTCTCAGATGTGTGCATTGTTCATATAAAAAAGTTCGAAGAATGGGGTCATTAACCCAGATGCTGGATTTGCTTGCAAATAATGTCGAAATGTAGAACACAGAAAACTTTTTCTTCTCACTGGAAATGTATCAGCTTTCTTCTAGTTTTAAAATGAATGATTTGCTTCAGGAAATGGAATGATTGAACTACATTTGAAGTATCTCCTTTGTTTTCTTTATTGCTCATTGTCACGCCAGGGAAATGTAAGTGATGCCGTAAGATCATTTGCAGAAATAATTGATGTTAGAAGTGGGACTGTTTACAGGGAGAGTTAGTACTGGAAGATGCTAAAGTATTTTTTAAAGGCTATTGGAATAACACTACCCTTTCAATTAGAAGGCATTTCTTTTAACAACTTTATAATTGTGCCTTGACTTCACTGAAAGACAGGAAGAGGTTAGTAAATTAATGCTTTTGGTTTAGCTTTGTGTCATTCCTCTGACTAGTACAACCTTTGCTGTTTTTCGTACATTCATTGTGAGTAGGGTTGCTTTTTTTTTTTTTTTTTTTTTTTTTTTTTTTTTTTTTTTTGCATGCTCCAGATAGAATTGGTTTTAGAAAGCTTTATGGCTTTAATGCTGGTCAATAGTGGTGTTAACTGAGCTACTGAAGATCTCTTAGCCATCTCCAGTTAATGCTACCAAGATACGGAAGAACTGTATGATACTGCTGTTGCAAGCATTCCAAAAAAGATAGTGTTTCTTCTCATTAATATTTGCTATTACAAAAGCAAATATTTGCTATTACAAAAGCAAGTAACAAGAAGTCAGCATCATGTGTTTCTTCAGTATTTAAAATTATCAGAAAGAAAATAGATTCTAAAAAGGAAATCCACTACTTTCCCAAATGTAGTAAAGCACAGACTGGATTTATAGACCTGATTTGTGTTTTGAACCCCTAGGATGGAATTTTTCTTGTTTAGCTGTGTTCCAGTTGCCTTCTGGACCTCTCTTCCTTTGAAAACGCTTCCTTTACTGGCAGTTCACGTCATGATGCTTTGAGGAAGGAAAAAAAAACCACCAACAAAAAAACTGCTGACAAGAGGAAAATTATACTCTGTGAGATCTATGACTCCACTGATACCAAAGAAAAATTCTCTTTATGCATTTTTGTTATAGTCTTCCATTTTACATAAAAATTTACACTGAACAAAAGACATTGGTGCCACAGTATTACTCAGTGAGAATTCAGGCAAGCAGACAGTCATTAATGGAAATACCCTGTGGTCAGCTGCTGACAGGTCTCTTCAAAAAGCTCCATCCGGAAGCTGGCGCTTAATGTATTGGTCTTTTGTAACTCTAGCCCATGTTAAAGATGTAGGGACAGCATTGGAACACTGATGCAGCTCATATTGTTGGTATAACTTATCCCCTCATAACCAGTGCCAGAGACTAAACCTTAATGGTAGATTTGTAGGGTAGCACAAAGCACTACACATCTTACTTTTTCCAAGTTAGACACCTCCATTATCATAGGTATGACCCATACCTGATATTTTAGCAGTGCTTAGTATTACCTGGCACTTGTCAGAATACTTCATTTTTAAAATTGTAGCTTTATTAATTTTTGTCCACTTGATCTGAAATTTTCATTCCTAAAGATATAAAGTAGTCCAGCAGTATGAGAAGCATTTCACTTAAAACAATTTACTCTCTGAGAACAAAGACAGAGAAGAGGTATTGTCTTCCCCATGTTAGAAAATGTGGGAAATTTCGGGAATTCCTAGTGTTTTCTGATTAAAATCTGGTAGTGTTGTAGCATTTATACCAAAAATGTGTCTTATGCTGTTATAACGAAAATGTCCTAGACATTATTCCTGCATATGACCCAGCCCAAAACTGTCCAAGAAAATCCCCCAGATTGTAACAGTGGGTTATTAGGGGCAGTAGACAATACCGACCCATGAACCAGAATCAGAAACAGGGACACTGTAGTGCTCCTGTTTTCTCTGACCTCATAGTTAAAGGCAATGAGAAGGATGTGAAAGGCCCCAGACTCACATGAAGAAAATACAGGAGGGACATGTGGGAGGAGGAAGCTGACTGCACAGAGAGAGGCAAGTGCCTGTGGTCCTGAAGCTGTAAGAGAGATTCACGGAGCTAGAGAGAGAGAGAGACCGGTCAGGGCACACAGAGAAGGAAAGTGGGCTTGGATCTGAAGATTGTGTGAAACATAGGCCTGATAAATCCATGAAATGAAGGGTTTATGTGTGAGGCAGACAAGACAAATGAAATTAAGACTAAGTGATATGGACTTGCTCCATGCTGCTGGAGAGGAGACTGGGACAGACTGGATGTGAAAAATGTTGTGAAACCAAGTATCCTGAAGCCTGGACTGAAACACATGCTGTTCTAATACTACTCATTGTGTGGTTTTGAGGATATGTCTTAACCGTACGTTAACATATAGAGTTCAAATCTCCGATCAAATTTCAAAGCACAAAGAACACGGAAAGAAAGAGTGTGTGGATTGTATTCTGTGAGCACATTGCTGGAATGAAAATACTGAATTTGGGTAAGAAATTGTTCATCTTCCTGAGACTAGGACTTGCATTTATTTATTAAATGTAATTAAACAAACTCTAGATACTGGGAGGAAGAAAGAGAATAAAAACATACCTCAGCCCTTTGTCATCAGTGTAAGGTGACAGTTATGTTTCCATAGCAATAGCAGCTGGTGAACGAGCTTCTCATACTGAGTGCCCAATGAACGCATCCAACTCTTTGACATGACTTTATGTTGCTATAGCAACCATGTTTATACTAGTGTATCAGGTTATCAAAATTAATTACAAATGGTATCCAAGGTGTTGTAGTTCTTGTGATTTCAGTAATCTTATAGTATTTTCCTATATTTACCGATTGAGAGCTTGTAAGTGTAGAGAAGGCAAACCCTGAAGCATCACAGATGTTAATCCAGAGTAACATCCCAGGCTGTACAAGGTGCACTATGGAATGACATGGGTGCTGCTGATGGAACTGTCACAGTCCTTTGTACTCCCTCGGCAGTATTCTCAGCTGAAAGAGCTGGTGCTATGCATCTTAATGAATTTACACAAAATAGGTTATAATGATGCTATATGGGTTATAGGTTATGAGGCTATGCATCTTAAAGAATTCACACATTTATGCGTAAATAGGTTACAATGTATGGTGAAACCTGGGGGTCTTATGTTCAGTTATGTTTTTAACTCAGAATGTAGATCTTAAGGAAGTGCAGTGATCCAAAGGAACAACTCTGTAAATAAAATTCTTTGTTACACGGACAGAAAGTTGTCACACAGCCTGCATTTGACTGAAGGCAAGTATCCTACTCTGGTTTTCTGCTGGAGGGGATCAAGTAGTTTGTTTGGGGGGTTTTCTTGGTTGTTTTTTGTTGGTTTTTTGTTTCGGTTTTTTGCATACATGATCTTTCTTGTTAACCATGCTGTAGGACTATTTCATAGCAATGTCAGCTCTCCAGTAAGCCCTTCTAATTTCACTGGTGCAGCAGGACTGTTGCTTTTTGTTGTGTTCTGGGCAACTGATAGAGGCAGGATGAGATTCCACTTCTGAGCTTGAAGGATTACTTCTTAGCCTAAATCACTTCTGCAAAACCTCACTGGCTTCCCCTCAATGGAACTTTCCTAGACCAATTTAAAAAACAAAGGTGCTGTTCTTTCAGTATAATTGGCACTTGTTTTATCCCAAATGTGAGGCATTCAGTAGGTCAATCAGGTTTACAATGACTACTTTGTTAATTTTTTTTCAGCTACATGGAAGTTTCTTTAGCTTTTTAACAAAATCACAGAACACTGGAGATTGGAGGGGAATTCTGGAGGTCATCTTATCCAAGCTCAAGCAGGATCACCTAAAGCATGTTGCCCAGGACCAGATGGCTTTCAAATATCTTCAAAGACGGAGACTCCACAACCTCTTTGAGCAGTGTTGTTCATTCTGGCAGTGGGAACAGTACTAGGCACAAAATAATCCCTGAAAAGTGCCTGAGCACTATTGCAAAGACAGAGCTAGCCTGAGCCAAAACCATGCCTCAGGGCATCCTCACAGTTAAACATCAAGGACAGTTAATAGTCCAGTGCTCGAGCTTGCTCCCCAACCCAACACAAAATGGCACTCCTAGTATGGTAAAAGGTTGCCATTTGAGAAAATAGTCTTGGGAAGCATCAATGTCTTCTGGAACCATTCTTATATCTTTCCTAATGATTTACTATTGGCAGGATACTTACTAGACGACTGTGGTCTGGCTGAATGCAGTCATTCTTATGTTTGTTAAGTTGCCCTGTGTGTAGGAACCCTGCTAGAAAGCCTTGTTCTGACACTAAATGAAAGAGCTGACTCCAACTGTGCAGCAGCAATTTCCTCCTTTCTAGGACCACACTCGTTGTACTGTTCTGAACAAATCTGGCAGCTGGCTGAGGTCTTTTGTTCCTGCCCACATCTTTTTTTTTTTGATTGAATTTCTAGGACATCCCCACATGGCAAGAAAATAAAAAGCCTCTGGAGAGCACAGCATCAGCATTAACTAAGTATAAATCATAACCGTTCATGGTCACAGCCTACTTTGCATGTAAAAAGTGAGCATTCTACAGAGGGCATATTGTGTTTCTATACTTTCCTGAGATGTATGAAAAAATGTCATGTTCTTCCACTCATGACCTTAACACACATGTTTTTTAACTAATGTTGTTTTAATGTTTGACCCTTGTACTCACTCTGTCTTCCCTGGAGGTTTGAATCAATCTGAAGTTAAGTGCTGCAGCTAAGTGTTGTCCTGTGCAGGTCCAGTCTGCTTATTGTAGCTAGCCTGTGTTCTGTAATCAGGGCTGAATGTAATTTTGTCCTGTTACTAAATAGATATTCCTCTTTTCTCCTGAGCATCCCTCTTGAAACTGCTGCAGAAAAGGATGGAGGGGGAGAGGGAGATGGATTCTCCAGATTATTTTATCTGACTCTACCAATATCTTTCTGTAGCTGTGGTTCTCCAGATACCTTAAATGATGCTTTTCCTTGGGTTCTCTTGTTGACATGCCAGATGCCTGGAAAATGAAGTTGTTTCACCATGACAACAATAATACAAACAAATGTTGTGCAGATTTCTGCCTAGGATGCAAGATTATATAGTATGGGCTAATTCACTTTGTTGTCCAGGGCTTCATACCCTACAGATACATAGTAAAAGATGAGTGCACTAGTAAGAAGGGTGTCTTCTCAGAATGCCATTAAGAAAAGGTCAGAAAGGGACAGGACTATACGAGAGAGAAAATAACATCAACAACCAAGAAGTAGCACAAAGAAACAAAGAACCTTGAGTACACACTCATAAAGCTTTTTTCAGTGGCTGTACATGGCTTTACTGGAGTGCTTAGAATCATTACCACCTTATTACGTATTACTCCATCAAGGCATGAAAGTCAGCTACAAGCAAGTACTAGTTTTCAGTCCTTAAACCTGCTGAGAAGCCACAAGGCAACACAGCCTTATAGATTAGGGGAAGCCTCTGGTTTGTTTCTTTCCTGGCTCCTTGCTCTGTGTCAGAAGTATCAGGAACAGATGCACACTCTATGCACACACAGACACTTGTTCCTGAGTTATAGCTTTGTCTTTTTTTTCTTTTCTTTTCTTTTTTTTTTAAGAAAGGTCTATTCTGATTTAACAAATTTATACTCTAGATATAATTGCATTTCAGTCCCTCTCCTCTATCTGTTGGAGAAATAGAAGGGATGAACACAAGTGAAACCTTTGCCATGACAAGTTTTTGTTCAGTAAGGAGTTACATTGCCAGGTGCTTCCAGAAACTGAGATTGTGTTCTTTAGACAGTTTCAGAGATGTGCTCTAATTCACTGAAGACTTCCTTAGTTCATTACAACAAATACCTCAGGACAAGCAGGTCTGATTACCAGTTTCCTTCCTTCTGCTGTTTCTAAGAGCAAGTAGCTCAGGCTGGCACTGCACACTGGATAGGAGCACGCTGGCAGAAAAATTGGAAGCTCTGTAGCAGTGATGTTTGCCTTCTGCACTGAATCCATGAAAGAAGAGGCAGGCTTCTTCAGAGCACCTGGTCTCACAGGCACGTGCTGGAAGCAGCTGTGGCATTTCCTGAACACTAGCTGCAACCACAAAAGTAAAAAAAATAGGTGTGTGTGCAAAATATGACTCTTCACTGTTTCCTAAAAATACATCAGCAGATGACATTCACCTTACTGGGTAAAGCAACATTGGAGGATAACAATGAGGTCAAAAGAACCATTTGTATACACTATTTGTCTATTGCAGCACCTGTGGGACATGTTCCCAGGAGGATCCTGCTTAGATTCACTAAGCAAAACTTTTAGGCAACACTAAACAAAACTTTCAGTGCAACTCACTATAACCCATAATCTGACCCACCTTGCAGCATGGGCTTATCTTGCAGAAGAGGTGGTGTCCAGCACTGGATGTAACTTCCATCTCTCCCACCTGTTTCTGCTGGAATGATGTGGGGTGGAAAGGATGGCGTAGGATTCTTACAAGTGTCTTCACACAAAGGGCTGGTATGTCACCTATGGAAAAGTAAAAAGCAGTCTGATTACAAGAATCCAGGGTTTAAATAATAGTTTACTATTGATTTTCTGCCACCCGGTTTTTACTTGAAATGTATTATATGTATTTGTCATGTTTTGTCACACCACTGAAAAATAAAATGCCTGACCAGTCACATTACAAAAATTCGTGATTTAACACCTCCAGGATAGGGCACTGGATTCCAATGTGCAAAACCAAAATGAACAAAAGGCTTCCGTACCGACTTGTTAAAATACAGATGTCAGTTTATAGGAGAACACTCTCCTTGGTACTGTAGAAAAAGAGATAGCTAGAGCCAAAGTCGTAACTCAAGCTGCAGACATTCACTGTTAGAACAGAAGAGTAGAAATATGGCAATGATTAACACAATGATTTTTTAAACCCCACACAGTTCTATCAAGATTACAGAGGTTTACTTCAACAACGAATATACCAGGATTATCTTCTTTTCGTGACAGGAAATAAATACTATGACAGCCTTTAAACACTTCCCCTTAACCTATCCAGCCTTGATATACTGGATTGGTGGAAGACTTGACATGAAATCTTAAAAAATATCCTCCTGATTACCTACTTACTCTTTCAAAAATCCTTCTGTGATAGTTCATACATCCACCCTCACACAATAATATGGAAAGGAGAAGACAGACTTAAGTCAGAACACCCTTAGGGA
>NW_010405465.1:0-27451 GCF_000710305.1 Buceros rhinoceros silvestris | reverse complement strand
GGGAAAGAATAACATTTTATGTAATGGTTGGTAAATTTAAGGTGTGGAGTATAGTATTTTCCCTTGATACTGATTCTGATATTGTATTTTTGAGCTTTCAGAAGAAACATACTGTTGCGTCATTTGGGAAATTATACTGGATTCAATCATCAAATGCATTTTAAAATAATGAAAACAACACTGGAAGATCATTCAGTGTATCTTTATTAATTTATTATGGACATCGTGGAATCACCATCATTTGGCATTAAATAAACTTTGCTGTTAATATTACCACAAACTAAACATGCTTATGTTAATTAACAAATTAATTGTGGGTTTAGGAGATCCATTCAAGACCACAAAATATATTTATGTCAAGTAGCAACAAATTCAAGGAGTACTAATCTTTGGTTTCCTGGCAAGCATATGACAGCCTTTTCTTTCAACCTTTGTATTTCAAAGATATGTATTCCTTGTTCCAATATAAACATTACTGAAAGATCATTTTATTGCAGTTAAGAGTTCTATAAAAGCAAACATTATCCAGCGTTGAGATGTGTGGCACACTTCTCACACTCCCCAGGAAAGAGAACTCCTGGATCTAATGTCTGTGAAAATTAATTACTAAGTTGAAAAGTAAATGTCTGAGTATCTCCAATCCTAGGAGAGTTGCATCCTGGTAATGTTGTACATTCCCCTTTATACACAGGCCTTGTTATCTTTAAAGATTTTGATCAATGGACCAAAGCAAATTTCCTAAGTGAAAAATATTTTCTTTGATTTGGGATGAGGTTTTCAACCTGTAGTGAGTGAAAGGGTCATTGTGAATTCTCACATGTTATATGAGCATTACTTGAGGCTTTGAAGAAAAGAGATTTGACAAGTGTGTTAAGGAGCTCTAGGCTACAGTAAAAATTTGATTCCCCCCTCCAATATTTTTCTGCAAATAGATGAACTTTTTAGTAACAGAAAAATACTTTAAAAATTTCTTTCTTCACTGTGCTGAGTACTGTGGCCTATACCCAGAAAAACTCATAAGCTTGCAATAATAAACTAATAATTAATCTCATTGACTATTAGCTAAACTATTCAGGTACTAAATGTTAAGTGTGTTAAACCAGACTGTTCAATACCTTGTAGAATCCAGAACTGTACGGCATTACTTTAGTCCCAGAAGTCAGTAAAGCTACACCAGATGTAAATAAGTGGAGCAGAATTAAAACTTTTTTTCCTCACTCTGTTTCTGTTAGTGGATAATGGCACATGTTGCTCTATTGAAATCAGTCTGAGAATCAAAAATTCAAGGAAACAGAAATTCAAACAAAAATCCAAGTGAGACAATGAGAGAGCAGCATGACTTAAGAATGAGGACAGGGCTGGTGTTTGGACAGTGTTACAGACATTGTCTGTACACTGTTCTGCTGCAAGTACTCCAAGGGTGTCAAAGGCCATGTAGGCAATTCTGCTCCACCAAAGCCCATGCAGGGGCATCTGGCCCATTCAGAATCTTACGAACTCTGTGGCCAGAAGTAAAAATCGTGACCTAGCTCTTCCCTACCTCACCCTGCAAATGACACACAGTAAAATAATATCTCCCAGAAGCTGCAAAAATCCTGCCTATATTTAAGTAGACTTTTCAGAGAAGACATCTTTGAAGACTTAAACCGGTTTATTATGTCCCTCTGTAAACTGTTTCACATACCTAACTTCTCCTCAAAGAGCTGTCAAGAATTTTCCTTTTATTTCAAAGTTAAATTTTTCCAAATTGACTTTTGCCTCTGTATTCTGTTACAACTTTGTCAGCAAGATTGAGAATGTCCTGACTGACAAACCTCTTCTGTGTACAAGCGCTTGTCACACACAATGGCTAAGTCAGCTCTTTGCCTTTACTTTGACAAACTGAATATATCCGCTTTCTCAAGTCTCATATTATACAGCTTGTTTGCACAACAGTTTCTTTGTAAACTCATTTGTGAACCAATTTATCCTTATAAGCTTAACATTAAGCTGGTTTTGCTTTCGCAGGAGTGAGGGTAAAGTCTCCTAAAAGTATATATTCAAGCTATAAGGACTTCACAGATTAAAATCTTTGTGTCTAGAATTTTTTGTAATTAAAGTGATTCCATTTAAGAGCACATTTCTGATGAAATAAACAATTAATCCATTATTTCCAGCACCAATACCTATAAAGCAACTTCTCAATTTTCTGCTTGTGTATGCTATTAAAATAAGAAAAGATTTGTTACGGAGAAGCTGAAAAAAAGTTAGAAAGGTGAGGGTGTGAGAGGACAAGGGATGAGGGAATTTGATGGTCTCCATGACACTCTGATTGGAAGCAACTTAGAAAATTGTAGATTTTTCTCATTTTGAGTGACTGTGATACAGAACATTAATTCAGTCTAGCTGATTTGACTTTGAGAAGCGAAGAATCATTGTAGAAGAGGAAAAAAACCCAGTGTTGCTGTGTTAAATCATGAAAAAAATTAGGAATGTTATCCAGAGTTTTAGACTCTTAACAGTAAGATTCATCTCACCTAAATTTGGCTGTCTAAAGGTATAATCTATGCTAGACGTCAAAACCAGACTTTTGAAAGAGGCCCTTGCAGGAGAAGACTCATTGATTTATCCTCAGTTTCCTTTCGATCTTCTGGATTTTCTCATTTGGTATATGCACCCTTGATCATGCTTCCTTGATGCTCTTTATACCGGAGCCCTTCCAAACAGCTTGACTGGAAAGACTTCTCACCTTCCTAATAGTTTAAGAAACCTTAAAGAAAAAGTGGAGTCGATTTCAATTTTGGCTCCAGCAGGAGCTGCAAACACAGGTCAGCTGCCACCATTGCTATTGTGAGAGCAATGAAGAGGCATTGCAGCAGATGCTTACAAGGATTTACCTCGTACCTTTTTTCATGATCATAAGTTAATACACAAACTGTTCCATTTGCAGAAATTTTGATCCATTTCTTTTTTTGTTTCTCCTCTCTGTTCTTCAGCTGTCTATTTAAGAAACAAGTCATGTAACAGGAATGTTCACTCAGAAATCAGGTATTTAACTGGAAAACTGTTGTGTCCTCACCTCTCAGGGAACACATGTGATAGAGAGACGGACTGAAAAAATGTAGGCAGTTATAATATCATTAGTCCTATGAGCAGATCTTTTGTTGGTGTCTTCCATCAGGAGTGGCAATGGTAATACGGACTCTGCGTTCTGGACGGGATCATTCATTGTGGATCTGTCAGGTCTTTCTTTGTCCATAGTATTAAGGAAATCAGTTGAAACAACCTAATTGTCCAGGTATATTCCGCTAGCTCCTTACCAAATGTGGTGGTAGGTGTTAGGGAGAGTCTGAGCTTAGGTTCTGAGAGGAACAGAGCTGCTGAGTGTTACCAGGAACAATACGCTCCCATGCATGCCAGAAGAGCATCTGGAAAACTTTAAAGATGACAGTTGAAGTCATTATGAAGTATAGGTTCCTTCAGGCTTATGCCATAACCAGCGAACGCGTTTCAGACTGAAAATCTTGAATATAGAGACTGACTATAATGTATCTTAGGCATCTAAAGCTTGGCTTGGTCCACGTATATAAGGAAATAGGGCAGGTTTTGGGGCAGGGTGGCCTGTAGGTACTAAGGCACTGAGTGTAGCCTAATGAAATGCATCGTTGCAGTGTAAAGTCACGGGCCCTGTGTCATTGCATTTTCCCATGGGGAGCACTCCCTGCACCTTTGTCATGCTACTGTTTAATAATCCCCAGCTCAATCATACCAACTGAGCATCTAAGAGGGCTACAGTGGATTTAAGTCACCTCAAGAAAAGAGGGCACAAGTAGCCCGGGGAAGATGGGGCAGGCTTATAAACCTCAGCAGAGGGCAGCATGTATCCCTTTGTGTTTATTCTCTACTAAAAATATACTTCAATGTTTGTGTAATTAGAAGACAAGCAAAACTCTGCCTGAGGTTTCGGTGGTCGTAGGTATGACTGATCTCTAGCCACTTTGTGACTGGGTTATGATCATGCCAAATGAAGCAGCTGTTCACATTCACAACGTATGTTTTCTTCAGCCCTCATAGGATTTATAATTATTTTGAAGCCTTTCAGATTTAGATTCTAATAAAGAGAAAGGACCACAAATATATTTCCAATGAAATCAAAATTGCTCAGAATTTGAAACTGCACCTGTTTCCATACCTTTGTTTCCATTTCGGATTAAGAAACTTTGAGTGTTTTTTTCACAAGAAATATTTTGTTAATAAGCCCTCATCCATTCCTCATTTAACTGGGCAAAAAGGAGGCAATTTTGCCCATGACGTGGACAAAATCCTCAATCTTTTTTAACCACAAATCTGATTACGTTAAACATAGCTTTTCTTTATAAATTCTTCATAGTAACATAGATTAGCAGTACAATTATTTTCAACTGATTGGAAGCCTAGAGGAGGAAAGGTCTGTACATTTTGGGTGATAAAAGGTCTTTTTCTTTCTCTCTGTGCAGAAACAAGTATTCATATCAAATGTGTAGTTCAAGAATGCTGAACAGGTGACGTTTTTAGCTTTTCTTTTGAGTTAATTTGTTCTTTGATAGGTGACTTGAGCTGAACATATTTGCACAAATTCGTTGCAGCCTATCCTGTAAATATACTTCCCACTATAACCGGGGGAAAAAACCCAGCATTCTTTCTCAAGAGTTGCTTTAGTAACTTTCCTTAATGACAAACTGAGACTGTATCTGAGGGGAAAAGAATGAGTCAAATTGAAGGTATATTTTCCGCAGTCAGAATAACTAAAGGCAAGGCAAACCAGCTCACTGTTTCTCTGAGCTTGTATCTCTTCTATCTAGCTGTCCTTGAAAAGAAGTCAAAATGGCATCTTATAAAGTCAAGGCTGGTATATCCCTGTTGTCATAGTTCATGTATCTTAAAGAGAGTTTAGTACTACAGTCTCATGCTGAATAAATGAGGTGTGAACCTTGAGCAATAAAGCTGGTCAAGATGGTAGTGGTACTTCTGGAGCCAAATGTGCTGATGAGTCACATAATTGGTTTTTTACCAATGATCCTTGTTTTCCTTAACCTGAGACTTATATAAACTGAATCTTTACCCACAGGTCCACTGACTTACAGATTATCAAGGCCTTCTGCGTATCACTGGCCATGAAATTTCACTCAATATTCCTGTATTGAACTCAAGCTCATAAAACCATAACTCAGGGCAGGATGTAATCCTTACTGTTTACACTGCACTAAAAGCTGGTTTTAATGACGGTATGCAGCAAACAGCCCTTTATTTTTTAATTCATGGCAAACCTCACAATCTGGTATCTGTAGTCTCAGTTCAATACAGCTGAAATTTCCATGTTTTCCCAGGCTTTAAACCTAGCAATGGTAGTCCACAGAGATTCCTCAGCAGGTTAGTCGACACGGGCAGAACATCGAGAATATTGATATTTGCCAGTGCCTTTCATGGAGATGACAGTTTTTTCTCTACATGGATTTCTACTCTCAGCACATCAAGATGACTGAAGATTATAGATATTAGTAAAAGCATTATACATAGGGATGGATCAGGTACCTTGAGTAGTTGCAAAGCAGAAATGTAGCCAAGATGAGCTTGAGGTAGCTATAGCTGTCTAAGGAGTCCTGAGGGTTTAGCGAGCTGTAGGCCATCCAGAAGATTCCTGGAATGGATTGGGGATAACTTCTTAAACCAGGTAATAGATAGCCCTAACAGAAAGGATGAATTACTGGACCTGATGATCATCACTCCAGGTGAGCTCATTGGTGACGTCAAGATCGGAGGCGTCTTGGGCTGCAATGACCACACACTGGTGGATTTCACAGTCGTAAGGGATAAGGGTCAGGCCAAGAGTAAAGTCAGGACCTTGAATTATAGGAAAGCAAAATTCCAGCTCTTCAAGGAGTTTGTCAATAGGATCCCTGGGAAATGGCCCTCAGGGATAAAAGAGAAGAACAGAGGTGGTAGGTCTTTAAGGAAGCTTTCCATAGAGTGCAAGAGCTCTTGATGCCAGGTGTAAGATATTCAGACAAGGAAGGGAAGAGACCAGCATGGCCGAGTCAGGACTTGCTGGTCAAACTAAAGGGCAAGAAGGAACAGCACAGGCAGTGAGAGCAGGGACAGGTATCCTGGGAAGAGTATGGCGACCCTGCCCAGTTGCATAGGGGTGGGGTCAGGAAGACCAAAGCACAGCTGGAGTTGAACTTGGCAAGGGATGCAAAGTAAAATAAGGTATGTCAGCCAGAAGATGAAGGTTAGAGAAAGCATACCCCCTCTGATGAACGTGATTGCCAAGCAGGTAACAACAGTTAAGGAGAAGGCTGAGATGCTCAACAAGATTTTTGCCTCAGTTTTCACTGATAACCTCTCATCTCAAACCTCTCGAGTTGATGGACCACAAGACAGGGACCAGAGGGGCAAAATCCCTCCCACTGAAAGAGAAGATCAGGTTTGTGACCACTTGAGGAACCTGAACATACATAAATCTCAGGGACCCGATGAGATGCATCCCAGAGTCCTGAGGAAATTGGCTGAGGTAGTTGCCAAGACACTGTCTATGATATTTGAAAAGTCCTGGCAGTCAGGTGAAGTCCCTAGTGACTGCAAAAAGGGAAACATTGCTCCCAATTTAAGAATGGCAGAAAGGAGGACACTGGGAACTAGAGACCTGTTAGTCTTGCCTCTGTACCTGTGAAGATCATGGAACAGACCCTCCTAGAAGTTATGCTAAAGCACATGGAGGACAGGGTGGTGAGTCAGGAGAGCCAACATGGCTTCATCAACCATGCCTGACCAACCGTGTGGCCTTCTATGACAAAGTGATTATATCAGTGGACAGGGCAAGAGCTATAGATGTCATCTATATGGACTTCTTTCTGTAAAGCCATTGACATGGTCCCCCAAAACAGCCTTCTCTCTAAATTGCTCCGATATGGATTTGGTGGATGGGCTTGTGTGGTGGATAAGGAATTGATTGGATGGTCACATTCAGAAGGTAGTGGTCAATGGCTCAATGTCCAGATGGAGATCAGTGCCAAGTGATGTCTGTCAGAGGACTATACTGGGACCAGTGCTATTGAATATCTTCATCAATGAAATAAACAGCGGGTTTGAGTACATCCTCAGCAAGTTTGCAGACAACACCAAGCTGAGCTGTGCAGCTGACACATCTGAGGGTCAGGATGCCATCCAGAGTAAGCTACAGAAGCTGGAGAATTGGGCCTGTGTGAACCTCAGGAGGCTGAATTTGGCCAAGTGTGACATCCTGCACTTGGGTGGAGGCAATTTCTGGTATCAATACAGGCTGGGGAATAAAGAGATTGAGCCCTGCAGAGAAGGACTTGGAGGTACTGGGAGATAAAAGACTGGACAGGAGCCAGCAATGTGTCCTGGTACGCATCAAAAGAAGGGTGGCAAGTAGATTGAGGGAGCTAATCCTGCCCCTGTGCTCCATTCTAGTGAGACTTCACCTGGAGTACTGTGTCCAGCTCTGAAGTCCTCAACAGAAGGACATGGACCTGTTGGAGCGTGTCCATAGGAGGACCACCAGAATGATCAGAGGGCTGGAACACCTCTGCTATGAGGACAGGCTGAGAGAGTTGGAGTTGTTCAGCACAGAGAAGAGAAGGCTCTGGGGAGGCTTTAGGGCAGCCTTCCAGTACTTTAAGGGGGCTTATAAAAAAGATGGGGACAGTCTTTTTAGCAGGGCCTGTAGTGACAGGACTAAGGGTGCTGGTTTAAAACTAAAAGAGGGAAGATTTAGGCTAGATATCAGGAAGAAATTTTTTACAATGAGGGTGGCAAAACACTGAAGAGTTTGCCCAGAGAAGCAATAGATGCCCCATCCCTGGAGACATTTTAGGTCAACTTGGATGGGGTTCTGGATAGCCTAATCTAGTTGAAGATGTCCCTGCTCACTGCAGGGAGGATTGGACTAGATGACCTATGAAGGTCCTTTCCAACCCAAAGCCTTCTATGAGTCTGTGATTCTATGAGATCTGTCGGATGCCATTTCCAAAAGCCCTGTTACAGACATAGTGAGTTTAGGATTAGCCTTCAATCTAAAGCTCTAAGCCAAGCTCTTCTTAAACGTGTTATATTCTTTAGTCTTCAGCTTTGCCTAGGGGTTATATTAATCTTTAGGGAAGCAGCTGTGTGGTGCTCTGCTCTGCCATTGTGCATTGCTTGTGACAGTCCTCAGCTGCTCTGGGACTTCACTAGCACACTATGGTTGGCCAGGTTTTTGCCCTCCACAGTGCAACAACTTATCGTGTCACTTCATGCTTTCCTTCTGCCAGGCTTGTGGGGGAAGTGTTTTGCAGATTACTGGCCTTGCAAAACTGATTTCCTGGCAGTAGGTCAGCTGACGTGCATTCACTTGCCCTGACTGTGGCCAGGAGTCATGAAACCAGGACTTCTTTTTTGTGACTCCGCACAAGCTGCTGACAGGATGTGTTGGCAGGATTTTGTTTTAAATGGTTCTCTGAGGCCAGGAAAAATGGAGGCAACAGTTCCCATTCAGGACCAATGCAGCCTCAATGAATTAATGGGGACAGAATAGGCCTATCATAGATTACAGCTGCAAGGTGAAACACACTTCTGGAAACTCAGTGTACTGAGCAACAGTAAGCAGCAACTCACCTAGGATGCTTTAATAATGGTTGGAATATGCAAAATATGAAGGCAAAATACTATTTTGAATATTTTTAAAATATATTTTTTGTGAATTGTTAATGGCACTACATGAGGATCTAACGTCACTATCTAGATGGCAAAGCAGATGAAAACAGAGGGATGTGACAACCAATAACAAGATGTTATTCCACTGGTGTCAAGAGCATGTAGCCCCACAGCTTGTGAAAAATATTTTGGGGTTGTCAAGCCTCATGATGGTGGTAGAGTCATAGCTATACGGGGGCAATGAATGCCATGCTCTCTTCCGTGGAAAACAATGGAATTTGCATAGATAACCTTTCCAAGCTGATAAGTGAGCATTAGCAAGGCGCATTCCTATTCAGCCCTATAATTGCATTGTGCTATACAAGGCTTTTGGATTGCTTTGGAGAATTCATGGATTACTAATTCAGGTCACTGTCAAACTCATGAAGTTGAAGAAGGCACCATACAAATTAGGATGTTTTTCCAGTAGAAACAAAGTTAATAAAGGGGCAAAACCTGGAGCACTAAGGCAATTGCTTTATATTTATACACAAATTTATATGTAATATTTGAGCATGTATCATGTAGTATTTTCCCCTAAGTCAACGCAAATGTCAACGCAAATGTTATAATGGGCCTCTTTCAACACCTGCATTTATGTCCGCATCGTCAGGCAGGTCTTCCCCGTTTCCTACTCTAGGTGCTGGTGAACCAAATACTGCCTCACCTATTTCATGTGGATAGGATTGGGACAGAGGAAACTGGTAAGTATCTTTATTTTTATGGTCTTTCTTCCTGGTTGGTGTAGCTGCGTAAGAATATAAACTACTCTGATCTTAATAAACATTATTCACTTTGCTTTTTCATTCTGGCTCTAAACCATCTGCCTATTTACAATTTTTCCTGTGTACTTGTTCCGCAGGAAGAAATGATCAGCCAAATATGTAAGAAGACTTTGTAGGGGCAGGGATTGATGGGAGACCAGTTACTTGTTGTCAAGGTAAGAATGGTGTTATGAGTCAGACTGCTGCAGTTTTAAATGATATTGCACTGCTGCATATTCCAGTGTAAGAGGAAAGATCAGTGGCTACAAGCAGTGGGAGAGAAAACCTCTCTTAGTCTCATATGCACCATGTGATTTTTCAGACAGATAGCATGGAGTGCCTACAGGGGCAGCAAACGGAAGCTTTCTCCTGAAAGCTATCTTGGCATTTGTTTCTGTTGCTGGATGCTGCTGCAACTAATGTACTTTCCTTTGTATTTGTCTGACATTTTGAACATTGTGAAAAAAAAAGAGTAAGGAGTTAGAAGGAGATGAGTGGAATACTTACAATTGTCACAAGGAACCTATGAAAATATTTTGCAATGCCATTTGTTACAATGGCAGCAACTGAAGACATGTCCTCATATGTCATTTTTGCTTTTATCTTAACTACTTGGCGGCAAGAGATGACTATTTGTAGCTGACACAAATATATAAGCAAGTATAAGCTTAGACTCAAACTTGATCCACAGATGAGTTCTGACTTTAAGGGAGCTCCTGTTCTTCTAAAGATGAATCAATTAATCAGAAAAACAGCAGCTGGAAAGGAAAGGAAATTCCATCCCTGAGTTCATCCTTGCTTCTTTCTGCAGTATTGTATGTTTTTCTTTATAGTACATTCTTTCTACAGCTAGAAAGAACTCCTAGATCCAGTGCATACATTCTCCTTCTAAAACTCAAGTTCCGAGTTTGGGGTTTTTTTTTTCCCCTTTGGTTCAAAGCCACTCCAAGGGTAGAGATGGTTGTACCACCAAACAGCTGTACTTTGAAGCACAGGCATCCATGGGGCCACTATTCCATACAAAATGCTGAAAAAACACAAAGCACACTAAAAGCAAAGTAAGACCAAGAATTTTGAGAATTGGGATGTGAAATTCTTATCAAGAATATCTGAGACATCTATATTTAGACATTGCAGCTGCAAGAAAGATAACAGAAGACGAGAACTACCTCTTGATCTTCCTAGGATTCCCATGGGGTGTCTGTTTTGCCCCATAGTGGGTGCATGCACTCTCCCTTAAGAAGGCAATGCTGTTCAAGCTGCAGTGAATATGCAGCAAAGACAAGATATTGCACTAGAGGAGCAGCAGTACTTAGATATGTAACATAAAGGATCATATTGAGAGATAAACTATTAACTTGAAACATGTCTTGCAGCTATGGCTTGAGCTGCAAATGCTTGGGGATTGACTTAATGAAGCAGTCTGCCTCATCAGGCAAAGATGTTGAATAAATCTCAGGGTGTTAGCAACACATCAAGGTCACATACCCCCAGGAAAACCTACTACATGAAAAATAATTGGGCAAGTGCCTGTGCTCAAATTATCCTGCAGCAGGGGATAAAATGTCCAGGCAGCACCATGCTGAGGTCTGTAGAGGCATCTAACTTTGCTACACGCTGAATGGATTACTTTACAGATTGGCAAAAATTTAAAATAAATCCTACATCTGGATATGAAGGGCTTTTTTGAGAAGTTCTTTTGTGATTTTGATATTTACAACACTCTCCGATATGCATGGAAGAAAACTCACACTTGGTAGGTTAATAATACAAAGCAAGAATAGGAACAAAAGACACACGAAGTGGACACACTTAGTGAGATGGACAATTTCAGCTTCAAGAAAGAAAAGTGACGTCTCCATAAGAAACCTGAAAGATTAGCCAGCTTTATTAACTGCCCAGAAAAGTAATTTAATTTCTTAGGCCAAGCTCAGACTTTTTCATTGCAACACTGACTTATCCAGGTTATGGAACAGTTTTCTGACTGATGACAGAAAAAAAAATGTTTATGTAAGGAATCAAGACTATGGGAGCTGTGAAGAGAGGAAAATTAGGGAGCAAATAGGAAAATTAGGTGGAAATAAGTGATTGGAAAGAATAAAATACTCTAAAAAAGAGCCCCACAAAGCTGCTGCTATATAGCAATGATTTGGTTCCTTATGAGAGATTATAACTCCTGATATCCAGTAGTTATTAGTTGATAAATGCCTGGGCAAGAATGGGTTATTCTCATAAAAGGTTGAATTGTGGGTGTTGATCTTTGTTGATCTTTTCCATTTTCCATCCATATGTAGTTCTCTTGTTCAAGGAGAGTTTTCCACCAGACATTTTCTTGAGTTTGTGTTCATCATGCAAATACGTTAATAGATCATAAAATGGATTGGCTTAAGAGAGAAAACCTGTGATTGGGGCACCTGACTGCAGAGGGAGTTCCTAGTTCTAGTGCAATACAGAGTTGTGAGGCATCAGCGCAGCAACATGCCAGAGCATGATGAGCTGAGTTTGGACCTAAATCAGGCTAACTAGTACTTTTCTCCTGTATGTCAGGAGGATATTCTGATTCAGCCTGGCATTGGCTGGCAAACCGTTAGAAATCTTCTCAGGCTTGTGCTCTGTTGCCGTTGCTGGCTACAACCTAACTGTTGCTAAACTTCGTCTTACCTGGTGGGAACTGGGATACTCAGAGAGCATTCTGTGAAAAATTTGACTGCTATGCAAGAAACATGTTTTTCATAATATCTGATTAACCTGAAGGAAACAGAAAATTGGCTTTCTTAAATTTAGAGACCAAATAATTTCCTTTTTTTTTTCCCCAAGATGAAGCCAATGACAACCGAATCGCTGAAGAGGTGAAGACATGCTTGGTAATGATAAGTGCCCTTTAATTCCAATGAGCTGTAAACAGCTGATGGTTGTTTAGTAGATATGGATTGAAAAAAACAGGACTTTTGGATTTTTCCTAATGAAATACTGCTCAAGAAAATTGCACTTCAGCCTTTCACATGGCTTTGCTTGTTTTACTTTTTGCCAAAAAGCTATTCTGACTGGTCGCTAGCAATTTTATCCCATATTGAATAATTTCTAGTTTACTTTAACGTATCAGTTAAAAATTCCAATTTAATTTCTCTGTGAACTATTGAAACTTCTTCCTCTGTAGTTAGCAAGGTCTCATTTCTACTTTTTAATATAAAATAATTTTATTTCTAAATGCAATTTCTAAATTCAATTACATATGAGCAGTTTAGGATCACATTGTATGTTTTATACTACTTGTGTCCCTGTAAAATTTTAGAGAAGTTAATTTTGTTCTAACTTTGTAGGCATGCACTTAGAGACATGACTTGACTGTCTATTACTTTTTTGGACATATTTCATCAGTTGGGAAATATTCCCAACTTCTCCAGTTACAAAGACAGGAAATAAAAGTGGATCAGAATTGTGATATATCCCTTCTAACAAAATGAGTTGATATTTCTATATACATTAATCTCAGGAATCTTACAACAAGGTTTTCTGCTTGTAATGCAGAGTTCAGGGCTATTTGGTCTAGTATAGGTCTCCCTGAAGTCATAAAAGATGAAATGGGTGTAGCAGCAGCTGGAAGTCATATTATTGGCACAATACTTCTCTCCCTACCTAAGGTCATTTAATTATACTGCTTATATCCAAATCTGTGATTTTGGGCTTCTGCCAAATGAGAAAAAACCCCAAACACTTAGATACAAACAAATGGCATATATTTTCAAAGTAATATTGATCTTTTTTTCTCCAAACATAAAGCATTATTTTAACACAATATTATCATTTTACTACACAATGAAATCTTGAAAGTCCCTTGTTTAAAGATAAAATTTTTAGTAGGACATCAGCCTTTCTGTTTGTGCATGCTGTATTCCAAGGGTATTAGTATACGTAAAGCATGTAAAATATCCAGAATGTGAATACCAAAGCATGTAAAATCTGCTTGTTAGCAGGTGAGGGAGAAAAAAAATGCTTTTGATCTTGAGAACTATATATGCAGGCTTCTGTGTTAAGGCAGAAAAAGAAAATACGCCATTAATGAGAATCCTTCACTATGTCCATATGTAAGTACTACGCCTACATGGTCTATCTATCATTCTATATCATAAATAAACCTGTCTTTGGCCAAGGCAGATTCTCTGAAAATGCTCTTCCTGCCAGAAATCCTGATTGGGTCTGTGCAGAGCAGTCACCTGTTCGTCTTATCTTCCAGTGTACTTGCTCTATATGTCTCCCGTGTTAGTCAGCTAAAGGTAGATCAAGATAGAAATTTAAGCTCACATTTGTCAGTTCAGATCTCTAGTCTTCAAAGATGAAGACCATCAAGGCCTTTACAGTCCCTGCTCGCTGCAAGGGAGTTAGACTAGATGACCTTTAAGGGCCCTTTCCAATCCAAAGCATTCTATGATGCTATGGTTCTGTCAAAGTGACACTGCATCCCGGAGATCCAAAGAGCTATGCACTGATGTTCCTGGGTGCTCCGTGTATGTGGGAATCTGGCAAGACTGAAATCAGCTGTGAGCAGCATGACTACCTACTTTCCTCCAGGGTGAACTTTCTCCCCGCTTGTCACTGCAAGGCCAGGTCCATGGCAGGCCTACGTGTTGAGACCAAACGCACTTAACGATACCTCTCAGAAACCACACTCCCAATTCCACAACCCCAGAGCTATGTCTGTTAGCTAGGAGGAAGTAAGTCTAGGCTTCAGTATGTACTCTGGGAATATTTAAGTACTATTTTTGTATTAAATATTCATCAGAGAAAGAACCAGAAGTTCTGTCTCCCACTGCCTGCATTAGTGCCCCAATGAGGCTATAGGGTCCTTCTCAAGCTCTTTTTGTCCTCGTGAATATTTAACATGCGGAACAGCTAAAGCAGTTAGGAATACCTCCCAGCCAGGTAATGCAGCAGAAATATTAGTTCATGCTGCCTCAGTGAGTGAAGGAACTGGAACCTGTGTTTGCCTCCTCCCCTATGAGTGTTGCAAGCCCAGGCAGACAAACAGGAGCCTAGTCAGGACATAGTTCCCCTTTTGCTTGGTGAAGCAGACCCTCTGCCACCCAGATCAGACAGCTTACTGAGTAACCCAGCCTCAGCTATGCTGAATCTTCCCTGTGCCTTCAAACAGAAAGAGTAGCTGGACAGCCCCAATGCAAGGGGACCTTGTCAAGCACCAGCTGTGGGCCCATGTCTGAGCTTGGAAAGAGCAGTCACTGCCTTCGCCCTCTCTTCATATACCTATCCTGATCTGATTACATGATTTCCCTTGCACACCCTGTTCATAACTTGGGTTCTCTGACTTTCAAGCCTTCCTTCTGTATGTATCCCACCAGTACTGCAGTGCCTGTTTAATACTCCGCCTGCACTAGGTGCAGGTGGCAACATTCTAACAGCAGAGGGTAGCGTGAGTGAGAGGAGGTTGAGGTGGTCCTGTTCCAGACACAACCATTTCCAGCTGGTTCCAGTTGGCTCCAACAGACCAGTTTCAAGACACAAATAAGCCCTTCATCCAAGATGGTCACACCTCAGAGTATTTTAGAAAGGGCAGAAATTCCAGGGAGCAGAGAATGAACACCAACATCAGAGAGGGAGACAGAGGAGGAGGTATTTCCCTGAGGCTTATGGAGAGGACCCCATGCTAGAGCAGATAACCACATTGCAGCCTGTGGAGGACCCCATGCCAAAGAAGGTGGATATACCTTGAAGGGGAGGGACCCACATTGCAGCAGCTTTACCATGAAGAACTGCAGTTTGCAGAGAGGACCCACTTTGGAGCAGAGGGAAAGTATTAGGGGAAAGGAGTGGCAGAGGGGAACTGTTACAGACTGACCACAGGCCTCATTCCCCATCCCACTGCAGCACTCAAGGTGGGGAGGTAGAGAACTCAGGACTGAAGAAGTGAGGTTGAGCTTGGGAAAAAGGGCGGTGGGAGGTTTGGTCTTTAATTTTGATTTGGTCTTTGTTTTTTGCTATCCAAATGTATTTTAGTTGACAATAAATTAAAATGTTTTACTAGGTGAAGTCTGTTTTGCCCATGACAGTATTTGGTAAATGATTTTTCTGTCTTTACTTTGGCTCATAAGTTCATGAGCTTTTTCATCTTATTTTCTTGCCTGTCCTGTTGAGGAGGGGGAGGGAGGGAGCAGCTAAGTGGATGTCCAGCAGCCAACCAAGGTCAGCCCACCAAAGTCTCATAATCCAGTGTCCTGAGTATCTATTCATCTAAGACCATATTCCAAAAGCAAAATCTAATTTCCAGGATCACTTCTAGGAGGTTTACATTACCCTGGCTATTTTCTTTCCCCACCCAGACAGAGCGGTATTTACAGTCAAGCATTTGAATTGCTCTGGTGAATATCTTTAAATGCAAATGAACTGAATTCAAGCCTCTGCTTTAAGAAAACCTGCTCTTATTGCGTCCTTCTGAAGTAAAAAACCTTCAAGGATTAAATAGTTTGCAGTTGTTGTGCCTGTATCTTTATTAATTAAGCGTATAAAAATTCCTAGATCTCTTTGAAAACCACAAACACTTCATTGACTGAAGCAGCAACAAGCTCACATTTATGGCTTTAATTTTTAGAGATAGTTTGTAAAATTCTCTGGCAAAGATTGAATTGTTTCATAGTTAGAATGGAAGTCATCTCTTTTCAGTGATGAAGTGCAGAATATACAGTACCCATCTTTTGGTCTTTCTAGTATAAGGCAATAATGGCACACAGCTGACGGTCACTGAACAGTCCTTTGTCCCTCAGGAAAGAGAAACAATATTATAAAAATATATGTTTAAAGATATTTGTGTTTATAGGATATATTTTTATCTGAATATATGTTATCATAATTTATAGTCTTTGCATAAAACAACATTGCTGTTTTTCACAGCTCACTGAATGTTAACTCAAATGCTAACTGAACATTTAAAAGCACAATACTCAACATTCATCTATAATGAGAGATTAATTATTTGAGGGTAATAATTATGTTAGCAAGTCAGAAAATATCACTTCCAATTTTGTCTTGCTACAAGTCTCCTGTGTCACCTTCGGCAAAATACCCAATACCGTAATTTTTCCCTTTCTCCAAACCATACTTGAATAATGATCTTGACATGGGATATTTATTTGGGAGGCTTTGTTCAATTGAAAAGGACTTTGATACTCTTAGACATCAGGATAAAAAAAAGTACAAAATGTGTATAACCACAGTTCTCTGTGTCGTAATTATAGCTCCTCTGACAACCACTACAAAAGACTAACAAGGTCAGAAGAACGGAGTTTTTAAAGTTCGATGCATTTCATTAACCAGATCTCTGCTTTTATATTTCAGAAGTTACAATTCACCATTCCTATGTAGTTTTACTAGCTACCCTTGACATATACCTCTGTTGAAGCTGCTAGTTCTGTTGCTAGTTCTTTTCTGCTTTCATGTCTCACTTCAGAAGATTCTCTTGGATATTATATTACCCATGTTATTTGGTTATTCTGTCTGCTTCAGGGTTCTACGTTACACTTGCGACTATTCCAGCAAAAGGATTCTAGTAGGAAACAGAGCAGTGGTGTCTTACATAGTACAGGTACAGGCTGAAGATGAATAGGAATGAAACCTACAGAAGTTCCTGTATGTTGGTAAGAGGTAGACATGCAGATAGAAGCTGTCTAAAGCAAACTGCTGTAAATTCTGAATCAAGTTCTTCAGACCTTAGGTCATTGGTCATCAAACCTGAGATTTGCAGTTCATCCACCAGCACAAGGAACGGCTGTGAACATTGCTGTTAACATTTTAGGGTTTTTTTTCTGATTGACAAGAGGCCTATACACTGCACCAGGCTGCAAATACATCAGAACATTGAGCAGGTTTGGTCCCGCTGCAGCATCTGCTGCAGAAGGATAGATGCAGCTGCACAGCCAGCCCTGCTCCTGCCTCTCCGTATTGGGAGGTCCAGCAACACCAACCCTGGTGCTCTATCCTGGCTGCCTCCATTGGTGGAAGACAGCTCAACTCAGATGTGAAAACCAGTTTCTGGAGTTTGCACTATGCACCTGCTTATTAATGTGATTGAAGATGATAAGCTTCTGACTTCAAGTGTAGAGGAAGGCTGTGCATTTCTATACGCGTGGGAGTTGCACTTCCGTAAAGAAATCTCTGGTACCCCATAAGTGAGGAGGCTCTGCCCTAAAGGCTGGGTTTCAACAACAAGGAATAGATCTGATTTGTCCTTTTTGTACTTGCTAGTAAATTTCCATCAGTTATCCTCATCTATAGTTAGTATATGGTATCTTTATTTATAGCTAATTATCTGATAATAATTGGTGCACAGCAGCAACTTTAGGAAACACAGAGGCCCTCTGTACCTCACTTTAGAGGGGGGCATGGGGTTAATCTCATGGAGTAATTCTCAGTGCTATACCAGCAGCTTGGCCACAGTACTATCTCTGTTCTTACAGAGCAGACTGAAAAAATCCCACCCAGCCACACTATCATGGCAGCTCTATAGTATGTTGAGGATGAGTTTTTTAAAAAATTATTAATTTGCAGTTACTGTCATAAAACAAAATGCAGTAGGACAATTCTTTACTGGGACAGACACATTAACCTACTGATGTAAAGAGCGTACTCTGAAACTTCAGATTTGGGTCCTACAAAAACTGCACTCCCATGTCTTCCCAGCCAGCTATGAAATCAGTTATCATCATGTACATGTGGATGGTTAGATTCTTATGTCATGACACATGTGCAAATTTTTTACAACCAGCAAAAGGATTCTAGTAGGAAACAGAACAGTCATGTCTTACATAGTACAGGTACAGACTGAAGATGAATAGGAATTAAACCTACAGAAGTTTTTTACAACCACAGTCCAAGTATCTGCATTGATATTTTAGGCACAGCCTACCACTCTTCTCCCTTGAGTTTGCAATTCTGAGAGGTTATTTTGAACAAAGTAGTTTAAAAGAAATCACAATTCTAAAAGTTGTTGTTTCCCCAAGAGCTATAGTCACAGCACGCTGTGTTAAGTTCCGTAAAAAACTGATTCCAGAAAAAAAGTTGTTGCCCCAAAGCACCTAAAATCTATCTACAGAGTAAAAGAAAGGGAGGGCATATGTGCAAGGTATCAGAATCAATGATACAAAACTTTGAGTTTTATAACTTTGAGTACAAAGCTATTTTGGGCCAAATATGGTGTTTTTTCATAATGTTCTTAATGATCTGTGATTGCAAAAACCTGGGTTTTTTTTAAAAAAAACAATAGATTTCTTATGAACATTTGTCAAAGTACACAAGAAATTTTGCAAAAGAGGCTGAAAAAGCAAAGGAAGAGCCTTGCACCAATAATCTGAAATTTCTTGAAAAGTTTTCCCAGTAAATGAAAGTCAGCATCGCCCCCCTAGGCCTGTAACTGTGATATTTCCGTAATTCAATCCTGTATTAACTGTATGGTTTTCAGTTTCTGGTTGTGGCAGGACACTTATGTGCAAAGCAGTTTTTACCATATTTTGTTATGGGTGAGGAGAGACTTTCAAGGACACAAATCAAGGTTATTCCTCCAGCTCTCAGTTATTTCAAGTAAGATTTAGTCACGTAACAGATGATGTTGCTTTGGAGAAACTCTTCTCTCTATTTTTTTAACGTATTTTGTTATTTTCAGTCCCTTTACAAGATGTGAGCCACAAGATGCCTGCCTGTTTGTGAGGGTATTAAAGGCAGTCACTTTCAGATGAGCATAGCCATGCAAAAGTGAGATTACCAGAAGAAAAGGACAAATACGAAACGGAGCTGGGATTATAAATAATGTGACTCCACCAGAGTTTCAGGCAGTGGGAGGCATCTGCTATTCACACATCCTAAGCAGCAAATGAATGACTCCAAGATCCAGCCTAACCACGAGCCTAAAACATTAGAAGACTCATCAGACATTTTTTCTTTGGATTCTGCGTGAGCAACACTCAGGCTACAGATTTGTCTCTTGCTGCTTTCTAAGGATACCCTGCAAGTATGATTTGGCTCATATTTCTTCTCTCTTACCTAATGCTGTACTCTGCAGCTAGAGCTCAAAGACACAGTTTGACAAAGAGAGGTATGAGTCAGGCTGCAAAGACATGTACAAAATTTACATGCAATGTCCTGACATCGTGCTTCTTGTACATACATGAGAGGCATCTACCTGTTATTCTGCACTATAAGAGGCTAAAGGAAGAAATACTCCTTGTATGAACAAGACAAAAAATGTCTCCAAGATTTTCGTACTCATCCAGACTGAATACAGATCTGAGATGAGAATGTGATACGGACACAGGAATCAGCATGATGGATCAAGGCAATGAAGTATCTACTCACTGACATGTGACACAAAGAACCTAGAAGTTCTCCTTAGGACAACGCAGATGAGAAAGGGAAATGTGTAATCTTTCCTACACACTGCTTTGTTATTCAGTCAGGATTTATTGAAGGCCATTATCCCGTTTTTGAATTTTTATCAGCGGTTGAAGTGGGTATCTATAACTGAAAGAATGAGTTTCCATGCCCACTTTCCCCTTGTTATTATTTCTTTTTTTCACCGAGCTGAACCAAGGTTCTTTATATGATGCTTACAAATGGATTTGGAAAGCATGTGTCAG
This sequence comes from Buceros rhinoceros silvestris, assembly GCF_000710305.1. Taxonomy (NCBI): domain Eukaryota; kingdom Metazoa; phylum Chordata; class Aves; order Bucerotiformes; family Bucerotidae; genus Buceros; species Buceros rhinoceros. The sequence goes on along the minus strand of NW_010405465.1, from coordinate 7,341 downwards.
CTGGACGATGCATTAGAAAGTTATTGCCTAGCAGGCATACAGAAAAACAACTTTTAGTTGCACGCTACATCTCAGCTCCCAGCAGCTACGAGATTCTGATTTATCCAGTTTGCCATTTTGCCTCTTTATTTCAGCTCAGACTTCAATCTTGTGGCTGCTTTTTCCAGAAAGGCCTGGACTAGAAACCAGTGTTGTCACATCTGAAAATTACTTCAACTTCCACCTCTAATGCTATAGTGTATTAACCTCTGACATTAGCAGCTGGGAAGACTGTAGCTGTTTTAATGAAATAGCAACTGAAACCTAGGGAAAAATGCAAGACGTTAATCAGCGAAGTATTTAATCTTCTAGTATTTCAGATCTAGTAATTTGTTAGCTGCTAGGGCCAGCAGCACATTAGGGGATGTGAAGCTTTGCCACAGGCTGCTGCTGCTGTGAATGTATTGTGCAAGTGCAGCTGAGAAGGCAGAGGAGAAGGAAATGGGATAGGGACGCAATGGCACTTAGGTGAGTCTTTCTTCATCTGGACCGAAGTATGTTTTCTTAAAACAGGTTTCTGTGCCCAGAAAACAGGTACATACGTTGTACTTATTCACAGGTAGAATTCAGATGCACTAGGATGGAAGGAAACAGCTTCTGGTACGACAAAGATAGTTGTGAAAGGCTTGGGGGAAGCTTCCTGCATGATGAGACTGAAGCGTAGCAGCAGAGCTGCAGGTGAAGTGGAAAAAAGGAAAAAGCATACCAATAATTCTTGCCACAGCATTGAACTTTTACTGAAACACATCACATTCTCTCTAACTGTGGTCAAAGCAGGTCAGTAGGCCTCAGATGAGCCAGGACTCTGAAACAATGCAATAAACTCTCATTATTATGAGTGGTGGTAGTCACGCAACATAATCACCCAGAGTAGTCAATTGCTTTTTTGAGTCAAAGAATATTCAAAACATACTTATATGATGGTTTTAAATAATCTGTATTAAGAGAAATTAAATCAAAGGAAAGAGGGACTGTGCAAGCAACGATCCAAAAATAAATGTTTGGATTTAAGATTACTGATTGCCCATCTCCCACTCTAAACACTAGACAATACTCCTGAAAAGAGACTGTTTGAAAGCATAATATTGTCAGTTCTCAAGTAGCTCTGAAAAATCAAGAAACACATAACTCCACTGATCAACTAGCATGTAGCATCAAGAAAGCACATTTATTCAGCTTGCCTAATGCATTAATATGAGCAAGGATGTTTCAAAACATCCATCCAGTACACGAACTACTTACCAGTACTGTTTCTGTCTGCCAATGTGCAGCCAGATCTAACAATAGCAAGGATTTCATAAGGTTATGTACAATTTTTTATTACCATGAGGGCAGACTAGAATGGAATCAGGCCATAATATTGCATCAAATCATTTAAAGCATAATTACAGGTACATATAATTATTGTTTCGAGTAAGTAGCAGTTATCGACATCCAGTAACGCTGGGTTTAATAGAGACGGTCAAGACTGCAGATGACTTTACTTTTCCAAAACACTAATGATTAGGGTAGGTCTCATAAAAGAAGTTTGATTTCAACCTTACTTTTCTCCAGACCTGTGGCTAGAGATCAGAAGCTAATTTGGCTGAAACAAACACATATTGAGGTTCAATGCAATACATAAAATTGCCAGGTGAGGTTTCAATTCAGCAAACTCCTCAAGCCTCACTTTTAGCACCCAAGTAATCCCCACAGGTGCTTATAGTTGAGCAAGTTCAAGTAATTTTCAGAGCTAGAGTCTTCTGTTATATATGGTAATAAAGTTGTTTAAAAAAAAAGTTTTGTTGTGTTGCGCTTTTTAAATGGATTTATAAGGATATGCCACATGATCTGAAAAATTGGGGGAAACACCAGCCCTGGATTAGTTTAATGAGCTGGGTTGCCTAGTTAAGCAGTGTAGAAACAGCATCGCCAAAGGAATGTTAATGTCTCTGACCTAACTATTTTCATTGTTGCAACATCAGCGAGGTGCTACTGAAATAATCACAAAGGTATTTTCAAATGAGTGGGGTGATGCGGTTTCAAAATCTTCTTAATGATGTCCCTGCCTTTAGCCATACCTATGGAGAAACTTCAGTGTTAACTTCTGGAGACACACCTCTCTATCAAATACCAAAGTACTTATATTTTTGTATAATAATAATAATTAAAACACAAAAATGGCTTTTCAATAGTTAGACTTGCATTATAAGCCTCACAATCTTCTTTTCCTTCTTATTAATGGTATGTGAGTGATTTTTACAGGAGTCTGGGACAAAAATTAATCTTGGTGAGATAGCTCTCATTTGGTTTCTGCATGAATGTGTGCTTTGTCTGCAGTTCATGAACAAAATCTTAAGCCATTTTGAAAATGCTGAGAAATCTGTGCTGAGAGAGTGATTTGTCAGGTAAATCCCTCAGTTTGCTTCTGTGCCAGGGCTCCAACAAGTCTTCAATTAAACAGAAAGAAAAGTCCTCTTTTCTAAGCCTCTGATGGATCTTAAACTAGCACAGACTTTTCCAATGTCAGCTGAAGCAGTATTAACTTTGAAATCAGTCTACTGAAACTGCTATAAATGGTCTATTCCATAATAGAGTATAAAGGACTAAGAAATTATGAACATATGTTAAAATCACACAGTGAAAAAGCACATTAGAAAACACTGCAGTGAGCCTGGGGCTATAAACAAACTACTGGATTACAGGAAAAATTTTTGAAATACTGTTTCTTATAAGAATCAAAAAATTCTGTAAAGGTGTCCAAAAGGGACATTCAGGTAAACTTGGCATCTGTCATGGAATGGAGGCTGCAAAGCCATGATCCTTTAAAGGGCACCTCCCTTGGCTAAGCACTGGGATGCAGTGAATGACTCGTGCATGCTGCAAATTCAGAAGCCAAATGGTAACTTTTGCACTTATCATTCAACAGCTTTCGGTTCTATATATGCAACAGTGAGTATGGTACTCACTACAATTGAGATGCTGCTTATGAAAACTCCAGGGTTTTTTCCTGTCATCCAGCATAGTTTATAATAGCAGCTCTGATGATGATCCATGAAACTGTCAGTGTTATTTGCATGAAATGCTTCTTCAATTTTCTTTTTAAAAATGGTTTGATTTAGCTGGCAATTACAAACAAAATATCATCTGAAGCTGTAGTCTGAAGATATTGTAGCAAGCATGTAAGAGATGAGAGGAATATAAAGGAGAAATAAATGAGATAAAGTTGGTTGTGGTAGTGCAGAAGGAGAACTTGGTGTTTTCTAACTGTCCCAGGTTTGGCTAGGATAAGGTTAACTTTCACAAGAAGTGGGAGGGACCACTGCCAGGATAGGTGAACCACAACAACCAATGGGATATTTGATACCATGCTGACCCCATGAGCAGTATATTTAGGGGAGGAGCTGGCAGGAAACACAAGTGCAGTTTGAGCGGGTGGCTGGCCAGGCAGCGGGTTTGGATCGTGAGCTGTTGAGCTGTACATCATCCACTTTATGTATTATTTCATTAGTACTGCTGTTACTACTGTTGTTTCTCCTCTCTTTGTGTTGTATTAAACTCATTATCTCAGCTCACAGGGTTTTACCTTTTCCTCCTGATTCTCCCATCCATCCCACTGGGTGCTGGCAGGGAAAGGACTGGCCATGTGGTCCTTAGTTGCCAGCTGGGCCTAAACCATGATGGGTTTTTTTGGCTGGCCAACTCTGGCAGTGTGAATGAAGTCTCTGTTTCCCCTTATGGGTCTGTGTGTCAGATGTGCATGAACCGTCCCAGGAGTTCCAGCAACTGAAGGAGGACATGTCCTACTCCCCACTTGTACGGGCCTGTTTCTCATCTGTTAGGAGAAGGTACATACCAGGGGGTACCCTGTGTTTTTACCGATGTGACCATGGAGAGACATGAGGTAGTGGGATGGAAAACCCACTTTGATCCTTGATGCATGGGTACATAGGCTGCAGGTAAACAATCATGAAAGTGGATTCTTCCCAGAAAAACGCTGCTCCAGTTTCCAGTGGGAAATTCCCCAGACTGAGTAGAAGGGCTGATCTTAGCTCTGATCCTCTTGATCCTGTAAGCCCTTAATTTTCACAAGAAATGAGTGACTGATCATGATTAGAGGGGCCCTGCCGCCAGCCAGGTAGAAGAAGGGAGCAGTTAGGTTTATTTGACTGTGTGGATCTCATGGCCTGTCATATCAGACTCACAGGAGTGTAAGACTCTAGAGATATTGGTGCAAAGTGTACCTTAATAACATCAAGCTATAAAGGGGTAGAACTCATCCGTATTTCTGGGGTGACAGAGGGATTCCAACAGCTCACTGTATTGGAAACTGAAGTGTGTCTAACTAGGAATAAGAGGCATAGACACACCACTGTGATTGATTCAGGGGCTCCATGCATCCTTCACATAGATTAGCTCAGGAGAGGATATTTCAAGGACCCCAAAGGATGCTGGTGGGCCTTTGGTATAGCTGCCTTGGAGACAGAGGGAATTGAACTGGCAGTGAAGGTGGACTGACTGTCCACCTTGTCCAGTCTTTCAGAGGACCCTTCAGTGGTGAGGTTGCTGACAGCTGAAGGACAGCAGGTGTCAGTTGCTACCATAATAATATAATAATGTAACGTAATGCAAGTAGTAATATTGCACCAAGACTCCCTGATTCCTATCAATAAGCTGATCTGTCACCTGGAGAGCCAAGAATTGGTCAGCAAAATGGCAAGACAAGCGTTGCCAGATCCCAAATGAATGTGATCAACAAGATAACACCTGTGTCTTCACTGATTAGTAAAAAGGAAACAAACGCTTTCTTAGGCATTGTAGGTTTCTGGGGGATGCCCATCCCAGACTACTAAACCCCCACTATGAAGTGACTTGGAGAACAAAGATTTTAAATGGTGCCCTGAGCAGCAACAAGCTTTTGAACAAATTGAAAAGGAGATTGTTCACACAGTAACCATTGGGCCAGTCTAGGTAGGACAGAATGTTAAAAATGTGCTCTACACTGTAGCTGGGAAGAATGGCCCTATCTGAAGCCTCTGGCAGAAAGCACACAGGGGGACCCAAGGCCGGGTTAGAGTTTTAGAGTTGGGGATACAGAGGATCTGGTGCCCACTAGACTCCAACAGAAAAAAAAGATACTGGCAGCATATGAAGCAGTTCAAACTGCCTTGGAAGAGGTTAGTACTGAGGCACAGCTCCTCTTAGCACCCCGGCTGCCAGTGCTGGGATGGATGCTCAAAGGGTGTCTGTTCTCTATGCATCATGTAACTGATGCCACATGGAGTAAGTGGGTTGCATTGACAACACAAGGGGCTCAAACATGGAGCCCTGGCCACCCAGGAACCTTGGAAGTGATCGAAAACTGGCCAAAGCGCAGTGATTTCAGAATGTCAATGGAGGAGGAGGTAACGCGCTGAAGAGGCCCTACCACGTAACAAACTACCAGATAACAAAAAGCTATATACCATGTTCACCAATTAATCCTGTTGCATTATGTGAAAACATCGACAGTGGAATGCTGCTCTGTGGAGTCCTACATGATGAGTCGCCAAAGCTTCTGAAGGAAAAGGTGAATCAAGTTAGTTTGCAGATGTAAAAGCCATCCAACTGGCTTTAGATACTGCTGAGTGAGAAAGGTGGCCAGCGCTCTGTCTCTGTACTGACTCATGGCTGGTGGCAAATGACCTTTGGACGTGGTTACAGCAATGGCAGCAGAGCAACTGGTGGCTCACCTGGGCTGCTGAATTATGGCAAGATATTGATGTTAAGTAGAGAACCTGGTTGTGAATATACATTACGAGGATGACCATGTCCCCACAAGTTGGGCCACTGAAGAACATCAAAGCAAACAGCAGGTTGATCAGGCTGCTAAGATTGAAGTGGCTCAGGTGGATTTGGACTGGCAACATAAAGGTGAGTTATTTATAACTCAGTGGGCCCATGACAGCTCAGGTCATCAAGAAAGAAATAAAACATAAAGATGAGCTCATGATTGAGGGGTGGACTTGACCATGGACACTGTAGCAAAAGTCATCTATGAATGTGAAATATACACTGCAATTAAACAAGCCAAGTAGATAAAACTTGTGTGGTATGGAGGGCGTTGATTGAAATATAGATATGGATAGGCCTGGCAAACATCACATTCCCACAAACCTGCCTAAGCAAGCGCCATTTGCTTACAATGGAGAAACCCACTACCGGATGGTGGGAAACATATTCTGTGTCTCATGTCACTGCCCAGAACACTATTCTGAGGCTTGAAAAGCAAGTCATATGGTGACATGCCACCCCAGAAAGAATTGAATTGGACAATAGGACTCATTTCCAAAACAGTCTTATCGTCACCAGGGCCAAAGAGCATGGCATAGAGTTGGTATACCTTGCCCCCTATCATGAGCCAGTCTCCAGGATAATCGAATGATATAATGGACTCTTAAAGACTACACTGAGAACAATGGTGGGACTTTCAAACATTGTGATACACATTTAGCAAAAGCCATCTGGTTTGTCAACACTGCAGGATCTGCCAATGATCTGGTCCTGCTCAGCCAAAACTTCCACATGTGGTAGAAGCAGATAAAATCCCCATAGTGCCCGTGATGTACATATTAGGGAAGACAGTGTGGGTTAGTCCTGCCTTAGGTAAAAGCAAACCTATCTGCAGGATTGCTTTTGTTCAGGGACCTGGGCGCACTTGGTGGGTGGTGTGGGAGGATGGAGAATTCCTGTCTGTACCTTAAGGGGATTAGATTTTGGGTAAGAACAGCCAGTGAATTAAATTGCACGATGTTAATTGCTAAATAACCCTACCACTGCATGTCGTTGCTACCTCAGCTGCAGTGTGTCATATCAATGGTATTATGGTACGAACCACTCAAATCAGTGAGGGATGAACTTTTATGAAAGCGAGTGAGGGTCAGCAGTGATGGAACTCAAACCTGCTTCATCAACTGGTGCCCAGCAAATTCCTCAAGATCAACATCTTCAACCCACAGAACATGAGCATAGGCATGCCAGACACACCAGCCTTGAGTTCTGTATTGTATTTCAAGCATATTTGCTTAAGAAATTAAAAATATTCTGATCTGCAAAAGCAATTAGTTAAAGCACTGGAAGTGCAAGATTCACAGTGTGTGAAAATGTTCTGGGTAGATTTTTGCCCTAAGCACAAGCCACTGCATGTGTCAGTGGCATCATCAAATATACATGAAGATAATATTAAACATTTAACTGAAGTATATAAGCCTATTATAGATTTCACGTAATTCTCTGTGAGGAGGTTTAAACAAAGTGTCACCGGTTTGGCCGAGGTTAGCCAAG
>NW_010405464.1:24800-25855 GCF_000710305.1 Buceros rhinoceros silvestris | reverse complement strand
CTTGCTATCTTCCTTACTTCTGAGTATCTTTCTGGCTGCCCTTTGCTCTTTGTGTTAACATAATCTAAAACTCCTGTCAGCATTATCAAATTTATGCTGGTATTGATCAGCTTGCAGGATAGGCTTAATGCTTTAGCACCATAGTTCCCATCATCACATCAGTATATAGCAGGTGTCGTTTCAAATGCACTAGCTATGCAGGTGATATTTTACCTCTCCTTAGGAGCATCTCTCACCGTTCTACAGAGTCAGTGTGACGATTACCACAGCATTCTGAGGGTGACATTTCAAGTGTCACTCGTCATCTTGATAAGGGACCATATTGGGTATGTCCCATGACAAGGACATTGCCTGGGTGTGCTAGATGCTGGGAAATGCCGAAGGCGGCCCAGGCCAGAGCCAGAAAGTTTCCTTGATGTAAATAGTCTCTAACAATTGCCCCATAATCACAACAGTTCAATTACTTTTTCCACAGCAGTCTTTGAAAGAGACCCTGTCTAATCCTGTGCTAGGAAAAGAGTAGGCTCTTTTCGTTTTAATAAATGTTTTCCGGAAGTACACTGGGCAACCTGACTAGTGTTTGAAATACACGATTGCCTTATTCTTCCAATTTTTTCCATTAGGAAAGTTATTAGATTTTAAAATTAATTTTATATCTGACACACTGTTGACAGCATGGCCAAAAGAATGTGTTTCCCAGTTCCAGTAGAAGTGTGTGATCCCAACTGCTGCGTGTATTTGCTACATACCCTTGATTTGGCCTAAGGGGAAGGTTTTACGCTTGCAGAACAGATTTATTCTGTGTTATGAGTGGGAAACTGAGCTGTCACCAGCAGTGTCCAACCCAGACTTTCAAATGCTTTTCAAAGTACTTGGGGATCTGACAGCTGTGTGTCTGAAATTAGGTTAAGGACACGTTGTTTACAGGAAAGGAGAGGGTTGGTGTGCTCACTAACTACCGCACTGCTGAAGAGCTTGCTGTAATGTTCTGTACTCGTCAAAGTTCAGATAACAACTGATGAGTTTGCGTATGAGTGAAGTGGATGATTTTCAGC
>NW_010405464.1:15648-24711 GCF_000710305.1 Buceros rhinoceros silvestris | reverse complement strand
TCAGCAGGACGGTGTGAAATCTTCTTGTCAGCTGCAGATAGTATTAAATATTATTCATAGATGGTGCAATGTGAGATATTAGAGGGTATCATGGGGACATCCTTGAAATGATGGGTTAAATTCCCAGCAAGAGCGAAGCTGTATATGTGTTGTTTCCAGTTAGTGGATAGTGTGTAAATGACTGCGTTTGAAGTCCTAATCCAGTGTCCACTGCATTCAGTTAAATGTTTCCAGCCATTTCAGCTATAGTCTTCAGCGGGAACTAGATCAAACTCCTGTAAGATAGGAGAGGGGAAAATGCCCACTGAAAGGAAAAAGCTGGTTTTAGGCTTCATAATTTAAATTTTTCAGTAATTTATGATAACATCCAAAAAAGTATTTTGGATTGTGATTCACCCCTTGTTCATCTGCCTACATTACACACAGATTAATTCATTGAGTTTAAATTTTTTTCTTATGACTGTCTAACTTCAGGAAGACAGTGACCTAGGCCACCTTTACAAGAAGAAAAAATAAACCAGACATTCATATTCCTGTTTTGAAATCCTTTTCTGTGCATAGTTTGTTCATTCTTGCTAAAATAAGCAATACTTTGGTTTTAAAAATGTTGTGACAGTGTCCATCATTGATCATGGACTGACAAAGAAAAGAAGCACAGGATGACTGAATTGAGAGAGACCATCAGGGAGATCTGGTGCCAGGAACCAGGAGAGGGAGAAGAACTGATAAGCACCAACATCCAAGTGCACTCTGAGATCAGGAGGAAAGCAGGGGACACCTAACCCTGGGACTGCTGAATGGCACAGCAATACCTGTTACCTGTCTCTTCTCCGGATGTCCTGCATTAAGTAGTAAGAGAATGTTAGAAAGGTAGGGTGGAGCTCTGCATGGAAATCTGCAACCTATTGAATGTTGCTTCATAGAGGTTCTCAGTGAGGAGAGCCTCATTCTTATTTTCAGTCAGCTGTTGGGGCCATGGCCACTGTGTTCTGTTAGATAACTCTTGTGAGCTTCCCAGACTAGACATGCATGACATGTTAGATAGCTCCACTAAGGCATCGCAGTATAGACTCCTTTGAGGACAGATATCCATATAGTGGTCCTATCAAGGCTTTTTTATGATTCACATCACTATGATATAAAAGGCTCTGATGAACTGTTACTGTTACTCTTCAGTCTCATAGCTAATGACTTAGAAGAGATGGTCTTTCTTGCTGGATTGCTGTTGTTGTTGGTTTTTTTTTTTTTGGTGTGGGGAAGAAGAGAAACTGGAAGAGAAAGTGAACTTAAGACTGATACTCAAAACAAGACTAGTCAGAAGAGGAGATTGTAAGTGCTGCACATTGTAATCTTAGCAAGGCATGCAAGTGTCCTGCACTGTTCAGGTCAAAACATCTTTACTTTTCTTACTCCCTCAGACTTTTAGATGCTTTTGCTATCACCATGAACAACGTATGGATGTTTAGAAAACTCAGTAGGTATTTTACAGGCATAACTCTGTTGCCTGCATTACCTTAAATTCTGAAACTGGGTACTTGGCAGGGAATCAGATGCAGGGCCACCTCAATCCAGGCAGTAAGACTTGGTGAAACATGGGCAGAAGTCCCTATAGTCCTTCAAATAATTGCATAAATTATGTGTCCTATGGCAACAATCTCTAGCTCTAAGTTAAACAAAATTCTTTGAAAGTTTTTCACACCCCACTCTGGCCTTTTGTTTGAATGAAAGAACCTAACTACTGTCATGTCCTGATCTGCATGGACATGGACATGTCTGGTGTTGGTAGTGCACTTAGACAACATTTCCATGTATGTACTCAGGTCACGTATTTTCTTGCGGCACCAGTCACTTTCTATTTTTACTTTAAGGATTATTTCAGATTTATGTTTAGGGATCGAAATAAACCCAGAGTGTTTTTTTACCACCTATATAATTTAGAGTTTGGATGAGGGTCGATATCCATACAGGACAGTGGTTTATGTTGATTCCGGTGAAAACTTTATTCAAAATTATGGTGAAGGAGGTTGAAGGCAATGGTTTAGATTCAGAATGAGATTAATTTCCAATTTCACAGAATTATCAGTGAGGTGGCATCTTCCTTATGATGGCTTGATTATGAAGCAACCTGAAACACTTCAGCTCCATTTCTCCAACTTTTTTGATTTCAAAACCCATCAACAATATATTTAATACACTGAGACTTTTGAAGGTGACAGCGTGCTGGTTTTGGCTGGAGTAGAGTTATTTTTCTCCATAGTAGCCAGTAAGGGGCTCTGTTTTGGATTTGTGCTGAAAACAGTGTTGGTAACAGAGGGATGTTTTAGTTACTGCTGAGCAGCGCTGACACAGAGTCAAGGTCTTTTCTGTTTCTCACCCCACCCCACAAGCAACTAGGCTGGGGGTGCACAAGGAGTTGGGAGGGGACACAGCTGGGACAGCTGACCCCAACCAACGAAAGGGGTATTCCACACCAAAAGACATCTGTCCTGGACTGCCCGGATGTGGACATTATGTCTTAACAACATGTCTGAACAGCACGGCTTGAAAGACACAAGCGAGCCTGGCATTTGCAGCAACAACTGCCACCAAGGAGCCAGACAGGCTGGATGCAATAACCACATCCTCTATAGAATGTAAAACTGAGCAACAAATGACACCTGAACACCCCACCGCCACCACCCACCCCTGGTGTACTTGCCTGTCCTCACGCGCAGTGAGTCGGGATCAAACCCCAGTCACAAAGAGGAAGACGAAGAAAAGAGGAAGGCAGTGCCCAACGACCCACCAAAGAACCCCAGAAGCCACATGGTGCAGGTGCACTAGGGCTATGCCAAGGGAGAGACTTATGTAAAGGAGTTCTGAGGATCTCCGCCCTAGTACTGAGAAGAAGGTGGAGACATCAACGATAAAAGGAGATACCACACCATGCTGGGGTGTGCACCTCCCACCGACACAACAGGACCAATGGGACGCTGCTGGATCCATGGTGGTAGCTATTCCTTGCAACTTTCCATAATTTTGCTACCTCTCTTTCCATCTTTCCTTTTCCCCCTTCCTCCTGTCCTATCAGCTATCTCTTGAAGCTGTAAGCAATAAAGGGTGATACAAGTGACATCTGACCTTGTTTGTGTCTTAATTTTGCCTCAGGATCATCAGTAACCTTTCAAGCCACGACCCCCAACCAGGTTGTGACAGACATCATGCTCAGCATATAAAGCTGGGGGGAGAAGGAAAGGGGAGGATGTTCAGAGTTACGGCTTTTGTCTTCCCCAGTAGCAGTTACACGTGTTGGAGCCCTGCTTTCCTAGAGATGGCTGAATGTCTGTTGGCCTATGGAAGTGGTGAATGAATCCCCTGTTTTGCTTTGCTTGCACATGTAGCTTTCGCTTTACCTGTTAAACTGTCTTTTTCTCAATCCATAAGTTTTCTCACTTTTACTATTCTGATTCTTTCCCCCATCCCACGAGGAGGGAGTGAACAAGTAGACAGGTGGGGCTTAGTTGCTGTCTAGGGTTAAACTACAACACACTGCCAAAACCCCCACCATTTTGAGGTTGATTTTTGTGGTAGGCCTGTGTCATACTGACTCTTTTAATGTCAATTTACAATAATGAAAATCAATTCAAGGAGTGAGCTGTTTTGGGGAAGGTTCTAATGATAACAAAGAGTATTCTGGGAGGTTAACCTCCTGTGAAAGAACCCAATAGTCCTGGAGGTCACGCCAACTGGTGGAAGGTACCAAGGCAATTGCAAAGTGCATCATTTGCATGATTTATGTCATGGATCTTCCTCCAAAACACACTTCTCTCCCCTTGTCTGTGGTCTGTTATACAACTTTTCAGAGTCAGCAGCCCATAATTGAAATTTAACGAATGAAATGCAGCAAGCTCTGTTCTCAGGAGCATCTCACAATGTTTCCAGGCATAAAGCTAGCACTGACACCTCTTGTGTGGTCCCAGGATCATCATCATCATCATGGCTTGGCTTCGCAAACGAAGATCTGGGAAGGGCTTTTCCCACACTCACTGCAGGCGATGAGTGCACCCTTCGGGCCTGCACAGTGGATTTTTTAGGTGAGGTGCAGCGTGCGTGGAACTGGCTCCACCCTTTACACCTGAGGTTCATCTGCCAGGGCCTAGCGAGCTTGGACGGTGACAGCGAAGTCCTCAGGTCGTAGGTTTGGTTAGAGTGTCCTTCTCTTAGATGGATGCCTTGCAAGGCTAAATGAGCTCCATCTGCCCGGGTTTGGAGTCAGAGTTGTCCTTCTCCTGGTCCCAGGGTACTGCCTAGCTTTTTGGGTCAAGTGTCATTAAATCTCCATTGGCAGTTCCAAGGTGGAAGGGAGGGGGAGAACTGCTATGTCAAGGACTGACTGCCATACTCACATTGCTGAGAGCATTTAATACAGTTTGTTCCCTAATGTTAAAGGGCAAAATAAAGAATTTGGGCTCTTGCCACTGAATCAATAAGCTCCATCAGCAATTCTGGAGCTTGCTGCTACAGTGTGTCTTTTGGAGATGTTGTCTGCTTATTCTGCTTTAACTGGTTCATTGAGTGCATACTTTCCATCTTTTTCCTTCTTTAGTGATCATCTAGTTCATTATCACAGAGAAACTTCTACAAATATCATTACAAAGAAGCTTCTAACCTGCTTTGAAAATGGTGTTGTCTGAGAAAATAACACATCTATGAATCAAGCTCTCCGTTAAACCTGTATGGACAATATATGAATTGCACATTAACTTTTGCCTTAATTTCTGCTAGCAAGCAGAAGGATGGAAGGGGTATACCTGTGGGCTCTGTTCAGTTTAAATGCTGGAGAAATAGAAGGCAGAATGCCTGAGGGGGGAAGAAAAAAGGAAGCGATGGCAAGGAGGAAATAATTGCATGGAAGAAAGAAAGTGGAAGGAAGAAGTTGAAATAGATCAGAATAGTTGAAATAGATTCCTTCGTGTGCTCTTCCTTATGTCTTTTGGTTTTGTTTAACTTCCCTTACACTTTTACTTTATTCCACCTTTTTCTTTTCTCTGTTGTCCTTCACTGTTAGTAACCTCAATGTTCTCTTGGTACAAGCATTTTTGTAAATTGAAGAATTCAGATTCAGTGACCAAGGTCTTTTTGAATACTATGAATCCTAAATTCAAAATTTTTCAGGGCTTAAGAAATTGGTAATTTGTTTTATTTTTGTTTCTATTGCTAGGAAAGGTGCAGTTTAGAAAAAATGGTTAGAGTGATTTTTACTTTTGTTCCTTTTCCTCTGTACTTACAAAAATATCTCTAGAACATCAGGAAAACATACTTTAAAATCTATTTTTATAATGCTTGTTTCACTTAATTCCACAAAGAATACTTGGTTGTATCACAGAAGAGACTATTTTATGGCCTCCTCTGTCTGTAGTTTTGGAATAAAAATTATCTATGTGAAGGGTTGCCTGCAGAGATGCCGCTGGAGGTGTGATAATATAACCTCCAGGGTGAGGCTGTGCTGCCACCTATGTTTATTCGCTCTCCTACAGTTCCAGACATTTCTGAAGCTTGACTCACAGAGAAACATGTCCCAACACATAGAGTTGGTGAAATGGAAAAAAGAAGTTCTGCTTTGGAAGAAAAAAAAAGCCTCCATATGCAACCTGTTTTCTGGCTAGCAACAAAAATAGAGGGGCTAATTTACCAACCTGACGTTCCCAAGAAGCACTAGTATTTCATACCCGTAACTACCAGCCTCTTGATCTTTACTTTCTCAGAAAGGTTTACATTCCTCTCCAAATGTTAATCTTTTAGTCCTTTTTTCCCAAACATTATCTATTTTATTGAGTACTTGGTAATGTTTCACTGTCCTTCACTTGTAGAAAAACCCTGAACTAGTCAAGCAAACCCTGCAAACCAACTAAAAAAGCTCTGCATTGTTTATGCACTGCTTGTGGATGGTTTTTCTGGTGTGTCATGTTCTTCTGATGGACAGGGAAACAAACTTCTGATCTGAAAAGCTTTATCATTGTAAGTTTTTGTGAAAGTAAGATGAATAGCTAGAACTGACTTATCTTCATAAATTATGTCAGATTTTAACTACTTGGGTAGAAATTAGATTTTTGATAATTTTTACAAAACAAATTGATTGGTTCCATTATATGAACATCATATCATGTAACATAACAGGCAACACCTAGAAGAATAATGTCAAAAACAAATCTAGTTTGAGCTACTGTAAGTTATGAGCAACCTTTGATGTAAAAGTATGGTTTCTTCAGTTCAGATTCTGTTTTGCTAATAGACCGAGATGTTCCATTGTCTGTTCTGTGAATAGCAAGATTTTTGAGGGTATCAATTTCTGTAAGTATAAACTCACATAACTGCTTTTCCTTGACAGAGTGCTGGTGAGAACTCATAAGTTCTGCAAGGAACTTCAGTGCAATCTGCACTAAAGGTACAATGTGGGAAGGATAATGAGCAAGGCAGTGTATTATTATCATCTAGTTTCCAAGCAAACAGCTGTGTGCAGTTGAACTAAGTCTAGGCATAATTAGAACCTGGATTACATCTGCTGCATGACATAAACCCAAAGCTAGTAACTCACACAAATGGAAATTATTTAGTTTAAGAAACGTATGAAGGAGGTATAAACACAGCTCGGACAAATTAGTTTCTGTCCGAAGCATGGCAGTCATAGGTGTTGATTCTTTAGAAACAGTCTATTTATGAAAATTAGGCAGTGATACAACAGCATGGCATTCCTATTTTACTCTGAGAGACAGTATTTAAATATCACCTTGCAACTGGACACAAAAAAATTGAAATATCATTTACTATTCCATGGATGCCTCCCTCCTCCTTATGTCTGATTTTGTTGAAGACAGGTTGTTTTTCTCATTTGCAAAGAGTCAGCGTTTCCGTAACACGTACATCTTTTGCCACATAGGAGAGAAGCAGTTCCTGATTCATCTGCATTTGTCTGAGGGCCTGGCATGCCTGCACGTGACCAAGTGTCCACATGCAGCATGATTTGTGTTTTGGCTCTGAGCAGAGATGGTAAGGGAAAACATGATATAGGCGTACAGAAATAGATTAAGTATTTAGGATTCAAAACAAGTCATTGTCAGATCTAATCTAGGTCTCTGGTCAAGCTATACCCGCTTTTTCTTTGAACACAGATAAATTCTATAATTTTCGGGGGGGAAATGCTACAGAGCTGAAAATTAAAATTTCTATAAGAATTCAGGATTAGTCTTCTGAAATTATTCCATACATTCAGGTTTTCAATCTAAGATTTTCAAAGCTGGCCACTTCACACTAACTAGAATTTTATTCCTTTTTTAAACAAACACTTGCTAAGAAGTTAATGAGGGATAGTATTGCCACTAAATCTCTGTGTGTGCTCCTTGTGCAAAAAAGGAAGGAAATGTTTTTAGAACTAACAAACACTTTCTATATGCCCAAGTTTCTGGGAGTGCAACTCAGAATATCTTAACTGGACAACTAATCCTCCTTTCTGAAAGTGACTTCCAGACTTACCCTGAACAACCAGACACTACTGTACCCCCGTGGCACAGTGAAAATATCTGCTAGGGAAGCTGCTGCAAAACCTAAAGGCTCGTTATTTCTGGCCCAGAAAAAGTAAGTTTCTGCTGAGTGCTTTTCACTAGAATTCACTCCTGAACTGTGGGAAATCATGGTGTACTCTGTGCAAACATAATTCACGTGTCTGTTAGAAGAAATGTATGTTGTAGCCAATTTTGGTAAAGAATCAGAGGGAGAACTTGGAATTTAGCCAACTCTCTAAGTTAATTGTATTCTAATAAATGAAGAAGAAGTGATATTTTGTAAAAACAGTGTTATTTTGTCTAGAGAGCAAAACGTTTTGAAATTAACAATAGACATTATTACAATGGATGGATTCTGGCTATGTTCTTCAAGACATACCACCCCAGTGGATTTCTTGTTAACTGTCATGACAGTGAACCCACCCTAGGTTAGATATATCTGTGTGGAACTGTCCAAACTCAAGGCTATTCCCTACTGAGATCCTGAAATATTTTCTTTTTATAATGCTGATTTTTATATTGCCTGGTTGCTTTCAGTCATACTTAAGACTCCTACTTACAGGTTTTATTTTTGTTTGTTTTCAATGTTTATAGTTGTTCATTAAGTGTCTTCTGGTGTTTACTAAAGTATTTTTAAGTTTCTTTGAATCATAATTACAGATTTCTGAGCAGAAATATCAAATTTTCAAGAAAAGTCTTCCTGTTGCTTTAATAATCCCTTACTTCTGCATTTTACATCCCTTCATTGTGCCACCAGATATATAAAAACCAAGCTATCAAAACATTATTTTATATGAACAACAGACAGCCCTACAGCGTGTGGAAAGTCTGTAACTGGAGGTGACCTCATTGCGAATTCTAGAAAAAGAGTCTCATTTTGTCCGCTGTTTTTCTTAATAGTTGCAGGTCTGCTCGTATTTCTGATGGTGGCAATGATGGCATAAAAATGAAACAGGGACCTTAGCTACAGCACACATAATATTAAAAACAGAGTAGAAAGGGTCCAGTCCCCATGCACAAAGATGACCCTCAGGTGATTTGGCACAAGGAGTCTGGGGTAGTTCTGTGGATCCCGCCAAACTCATGGAATTGAGTTGATGTCAACAGAATAAAACACATAAAACACATTGCATAACAGGTTCAATACACAGCACAAATTTGGATAGTGAAATCTGCAAAATAATAACGATGACAACACAGTAAGGCATAAGCAAGCCCGGAAGTTCCTGGAGTGCGTTGATGATAACTCCCTCCTCCAAATGCTAGAGCAGCAAATGAGGAGAGGCGCTTTGCTGGACCTCATACTCACCAAGGAGGGGCTTGTTGGGGATATGAAGCTCAAAGGCAGTCTTGGCTGCAGTGACCGTGAAATGGTGGAGTTCAGGATCCCTAGTGCAGGGAGACAGGTGAAAAGCAATCTCACAACCCTGGACTTCAGGAGAGCAGACTCTGCCCTCCTCAAAGATCTGCTTGGAAGAGGCCTGTGGGATAAGGCCCTGAAGGAAAGCAGGGGGGGGTGGGTGGG
>NW_010405464.1:6539-15575 GCF_000710305.1 Buceros rhinoceros silvestris | reverse complement strand
TGGAAGATGTGGGTGGGATAAGGCCCTGAAGGAAAGCAGGGTGGGGTGGGTGGGTGGGTAGGGGGGCGGAGGTGCAAGAAAGCTGGTTAATGTTCCTGCAGGCTTAAGAGACTCCCATCCCAATGAATAAGAAGTCAGGCAAAAAGTGCCAGCAGGGCCATGTGGGTAACAAAGGAGCTCCTGGACAAACTCAGTCACAAAAAAGAAGCATAAAGTGGGTGGAAGCAAGGATGGGTAACCTGGGAGGAGTACAGAAACATTGTCTGAGCATCTAGGGATGAAGCTGGGAAAGCTAAATGCCAAGTGGAATTGAATCTGGCCAGGGATGCCAAAGACAACAAGAAGGGCTTCTGTATGTACGTAGGTGATGAAAGGAAGACTAGCAAAAGTGTGGGCTCATTGCTTAGTGAGATGGGGGACCTAGTTACACAGGGTGTGGAAAAGGCTGAGGTACTGAATGCCTTCTTTGCTTCCATCTTTACTAGCAAGACCAGCCTTCAGGAATCCTAGGTTCCAGAGACCAGAGGAAAGGCTGGAGCAAGAAAGATGTACCCTGGTGGAAGAGGGTCATGTCAGGGAATAATTAAGCAAAGCCCTTATGGGATGCACCTGAGTCCGGAGGGAGCTGGCAGATGTCATTGCGATGCTATTCTCAATTATCTTTGATTGATCCTGGTGACTGGAAGAAGTGCCTGAAGACTAGAGGAAAGCTAGAAGTGACTAGATGTCATTTCTATCTTCCAGAAGGGCAAGAAGGAGAGAATTACAAGCCTGTCAGCCTTACCTCTATCCCTGGGAAACTGATGGAGCAGCTAATTCTGGAAACTATTTCCAGGAACATGAATGAGAAAAATCACCAGTTGTCAGCATGGCTTCACTAAGGGGAAATCATGCTTGACCAGCTTGATAAACTTCTACAATACAATGACTGGTCTGGTAGATGAGAGGAGAGCAATGGATGTTGTTTAGCTGGACTTCAGTAAGGCCTTTGGCACCGTCTCCCCTAAGATCCTTATAGACAGGCTGTTGATACGTGATATGAATAAGCAGACAGTGAGGTGGGTTGCAAACCAGCTGAATGGACAGGCCTGAGGAGTGGTGGTAATTAGCATGAAGTCTTTGCTGAACTCTCTCCAGTTTGTCTGTTTCTAATCTACTGGGGAGCCTAGAGCTGGACACAGGACTCCAGATGTAGTCTCACCAGTGCTGGTGTAGAGGGGAGGAATAACCTTCTTCGACCTGCTGGCAACACTCCTCCAAATGCAGCCCAAGATACCATTAGCCTCCTTGCTGCAAGGGCACATTGCTACCTCATGTGCACCTTTGCACCCACCAGGACCCCGGATACCATTCTGCAAAGCTGCTTTCCAGCTGCGTGGTCTTCAGCATATGCTGACACTTGGGGTTGTTCCTCCCCAGGTTCGTGACTTTGAACTTTCTCTTACTGAACTTCATAAGGGTCCTGTCCACCCATTTCTGTCAGGGCCCCTCTGGATGGCAGCACGACCCTCTGGTGTATCAGCCAGATTCTATATTTGTGTCAGCTACAAACTTGTTAAAGTTTTACACTCTACCCTATCATCTGGATGGTTAATAAAAGTATTGAACAGAATTAGATCCAGCACTGACCCCTGCTGCTAGTTTCTGGTCTCCGACCAGACTTTTGGCCACATATTACCTCTCTCTCTCCTTCACATGCACCCCCTTGCCGTGGGGAAAGAGCTTGCATGCCCTTGTGAGGTTGAGAGCTGTGCTGGTGGTGGCATGTGCCTCCGGTGGGGTCTCCCAGGCCAGACAGGTCTCAACTGAAGGATCAGACAAAGTGTGTCCAGGGGCAAGATGGGCTCACTAGCCTTCGGGCAGACATCCTAGGAGAAGGACAACTCTGACTCCAAACCTGGGCAGATGGAGCTCGTTTAGCCTTGTAAGGCTCCATCATCTAAGAGAAGGACACTCTAACGAAACCTACGACCCGAGGGCTTCGCTGTCACCGTCCAAGCTCGCTAGGCCCTGGCAGATGAACCTCAGGTGTAAAGGGTGGAGCCAGTTCCCCACACGCTGCACCTCCCCTTAAAAATCCACCGCGCTGGCCTGAAAGGTATAGTGACGCTGCTGTAGCGCCGTCAGTGCACTTGCAGTAAGCGTGGGAAAAACCCTTCCCAAATCTTCTTTCACGAAGCCAAGCCATGATGATGACCTCTCTCTGGTCCCAGTTATTCAGCCAGTTGTCAGTATACCTCACTGTCTGTCATCCAGGTCATATTCATCCGGTTCTCTGTGAGAATCTAATGAGAAACAGCATCAAAGGGCTTACTGAAGTCCAGGTAGACAATATCCTCGGCTCTCCCCTTTCCTTTGTACTTTCCCTATACTTGGTGTCTAATTTAGTTTTGTAACTCCCTCACTATGTTTGCTGGAGTGGCAGAGCTGAGTGCACCAGTATACAGAGTTTTCAAAACCGTGATTTTGTCAAAGGAAGGATCAATTCCACTACAGTTTAAAACCCTTTAAATGAGAAGTGTAAAAGAGTAGACAATATTATTACTAAATCTCGGAGGACGTGAGTATGAATGGGGTCTGCTAACCTGTTGCCCTGATGGAGAGAATTGTTGCCCTGCCACCTAGTGACAATGTGCTACTGTGTATATGAGACTAGTTTTATTAACGATCCTCACACTTTTATTAAGTGTTTTATTTTTCTTTTCTGTGCTTTTCACTCCTTTGTACTCTTGGAAGATCAGGCATCAGTTAATGTCAAAAGTCTTAATGAACGTTCTTACATGTAATGAGAAGCCTAGATAAATAGGAAAATCAAGAAGAGTGCATAACTATTACTATACTATAGTAATATATACTATACTATACTACGGTAGTATATACTATATAGTAATATATACTATACTATACCATAACATTACTAGCAGTGTGTCAAACACATCAAAACACCAATATTTAAACAAACTCAAAATACAGTGGTGAGTAAGGAAACAAAAGTAGAGTTCTTGAATTAAGTCATTTAGGGCTGTTCTTCTTATCTCCTAACTTAGACATAAAACTTAGTGTTTAAACAAAAATATAAATGGAGAAAAAAAAAAAGAAATGATTGGTGGCTGTTCCAATCACTATGTTATGTATATGCTCTATCATGGAATATACCCCTACCCTCTCATCCACCCATCATATCTTCTTGAAAAATATGATGGTTCATGATTCAATGTGTAATGAAATTATTTCTCCCATAAGAATTAAAGAATTGGGTTCGTGGACGAAAATAGTATTCGTAACAGAAGTACACAGGGACAGAATCCATCATGTGGCTGATGGAGAGCAGGATTCTCATCTGAATGAGATGTGGCTTTTGAGGGCCTGGCTTTGTGGAGCAGCTCCTCTTCTGAAAGAACTGGATGTGTCAATCTGCTTGGTGGAAGGGAGGGACCCTGGACAGGCTGGATCAATGGGTCAAAGCCAATGGTATGACGTTCAACAAGGCCAAGTGCCGGGTCCTGCACTTGGGTCACAATAACCCTCTACAACACTACAGGCTTGGGGAAGGCTGGGAAGGTGCCTAGCAGAAAAGGACCTGGGAGACTGGTCAATAGATAACTGAATAGGACTGTGCCCAGGTGGCCGAGAAGGCCAACAGCATCCTGGCTTGTATCAGAAATAGTGTGGCCAGCAGGAGTAGGGAAGTGATTGTCCCCCTGTACTCAGCACTGATGAGGCCACACCTTGAGTACTGTGTCCAGTTTTGGGCCACTTACCACAAGAAGTACATGAGGTGGTGGAGCATGTCCAAAGAAGAGCAGTGAAGCTGCTGAAAGGTCTAGAGAATAAGGCCATGCATTGAAATTCATTGAAGTGAAGTTTCCTGTTTATACATAGAGAAGCATTATTCAGGTAAACAGGGAAGATATTATAATAAAGCTTTTATTAAAAATAAGAACATTAGGTGCCTTTCTATAGGATAGTAATTAAAAAAAAAGTTGATATATAAGATGAACCAGTGGAAAGCAGAGCATCTGGTCATGCCCCTAAAAGATATTTTTATTTGCTGGAAAGAGTTGTATGTGTATTGACTAGACAGATACACAGAACTATTTTTGTTTTCATCATAGTCGTAGTGAGATATCCACGCTGAGGCAGGGATAGATTAATCTTCCTAATGTGGGCTGTGACACATATGTAATGGATCCTCTTGCACAGTTTGAGTTTTTTCACACATACTTACTTTTCTACTAACAATATGTCTCCTTTACAGTAATACCACAGGGAGTTTTTTTAGGGCATGGGTGGGAAAAGCAGTATGCCTTTGTAAATCCATCTACCCTAATTATTGGTGGCATACAGAGAACTACATTGTAATACTGCAGTTTTAGTGTAAAATCAGCAGTGCTCTTCTAGACCTTTGTATGGTCTGGTTGGGTGTTTTCCTGTGTAACCGTGGAACAGGATTTCTTGAATGTGTAAGAAATTAGGGGACAATCACAGCACCTCTGTAAACTTTTTACTCCTAAGCTGCTTACAATGTTTTCAACATATTACCATCAGTTTGCCTTGGTATAGTTCTATTACTAGGACATTAATAAAAGCTGCTGCTGGCCACTAGGGCTTTACATCTATACTATACTGCAAAGCCTGACAATTAATTTTCAAAAACGAATGAAACAAGTGCTAGTGAGTTACTGCTCCTGGTTGCTTTCGGGGAGGCATTAACCATATGTGCCAGACTTGCCAGTGGTGCTGATAGAAAGACGTGAGGTCCAGGAAGCACCTATGGACTGCAGAGAGCTGACAGGCAGTTCTGTAAAAGAAGGTGTTAAAGAAAACACTGCACAGCAGATGCGGCCCAGGGAAGAAGAGGCAACACCAGCCACTGACACAGAATAGGAACTGGTGGCACATCGTGGCTGCCCTATGAAATATGCAGTCTCAAGGCTGCAGAAAAACCTCTACTTGGTGTTAGCTACAACTACACAGGAGCAGGCTATGAGAACTGAAATGTCTGAAAGTGAATCTCACACAGCGTGCATTCACATCATATTTTACAATGGTGGTTGATGTGTCGTTCATCTGACTAAAAGATGTCACCCACATTTAGGCTACAGGCATCTCCCAAAGCTGAGGCCTGCATTCAGTCATGCAGTAGGTATCTTGTTTCCCTGTTCATTCGGAAGAAATCCTAGAGGCATGGAAGGCTGCAGGTGGAGCTGTGCAGTGCTCCACCATTCCTGAGCTGTTCGCCAAAGCAGCTACAAGGCAGCTGCTGAGAGACCCCCCAGCTTTCCCCCATGTACCATACGGTAGCTGTGCTGTCCCCTGCAAAAAGGCCTTGAAAGCCCATGCTCTTCCTCAGCAGATGAGACCGCCCCATAACACAAGGTCCCAAAAGTGTTTTGCTGTGGAGATGGAGTGCAGCAGATCTCCAGCCTCGTATGCATTCCCACACCTCAGCCACATCACTACCTTCCGCTGATTACATGAGAGGCATGAAGAAACATCTTATCACAGGAACAGCTGGGGTAGCGTGGGCTCGCAGTGAGGCTGTTCGAAAGCAGCACCTTGGACAAATACTGCAGCAGAGTCAACTGACAGATTTCTCTGCTGACACACAAAACTTCATGGGCAAAAGATTTGATCCTTAGTTTGGGTTCAGAGGTCTCTCCTTCCCTGCTTCCCCTAGACTTCTGGCACTATACAGCCAGTCATACTCACGATCAGCCCTGGTGGATGATGCCAAATATCCCTGCTGTAAGCAAGTCAAACAGTGTTCACACGAAATCAGTGCTTGTCTTAGCCACTCCAAAGCATGCCTTCTGCCTCCTCCATAAGGAAACAGCACTTTCCAAGAGGACAACAGTGTGGTGTGGGGCCTCTGAGATGACACAACTCTGGCAAGAACTCCCTTTTCTCTTCCACATTGGGCATCGTGAACAGACAGTTTGGGGATTCTCACATTCCCTGTGCTCACATGGTCCCCCAAAGAGTGTGCGTCCTTCAGTTTCCTACTGTGGCACCTAACTCTGAAGCTGCCTGCATATGGACAGAGGTCCGGGAGGTGATTGCATTGCAGCAGTTAAGGACTAGGTTCACAGGACAAGAAACAAGTAATTTAATACAACTGGTTGCTTCTAGCATGACCAGCAGTAAGGTATCAATGCAGACACAAAGCGTCTACTAATGACACCTTACTACTGATCTTTCATCACTCGGACATCACCAAGCCAACACACAGTACTTCTCTTCTGACCAGACTGTACATCTTTCCTTTCTCTATACAGACTATTGCCAGATGTCTCACAAGCTACATTGGAATATGATCTGTGGATGGGCTCTTACATGATTTGGCCATCACAGAGTCTGGCCACTTTTAACAGTCCAAAAGGTAAGAGAGACTTATGTACACAGACCTAGATCTCCCCAATACTCCCCTCCTCTACGTAGTCTCCACTGTAGCCCATCACTCCCAGCACACAGCTTTCACAGAATCACAGAATTGTTTTGGCTTGAAGACACCTTTAAGATCATCAGGTCCAACTGTTAACCCAGCACTGCCAGGTCACCGCTAAGCCATGTCCCTAAGCACCACATCTATAGGCCTTTTAGGGATGGTGGCTGCACCACCTCCCTGGGCAGCCTGTTAAAATACTTCACAACCCTTTCTGTAAAGAAATTTTCCCTACTATCCAGCCTAAATCTCCCCTGGTGCAACTTGAGGCCATTTCTTCTTGTCCTATAGCTCGTTACTTGGGAGAACAGACTGACCCCCACTTGCTACAACCTCCTGTCAGGTAGCTGTAGAGAGTGATATGGTCTCCCCTCAGACTTCCTTTTCTCCGGACAGAAACAACCCCAGTTCCCTCAGTTGCTCCTCACAGGACTTGTTCTTTAGTCCCCCTCACCAGCTTCCTTGCCCTTCTTTGGACATGCTCCAGCACCTCATGTACTTCTTGTGGTGAGGGGCCCAAAACTGGACAAGAGTACTCAAGGTGTGGCCTCACCAGTGCTGAGTACAGGGGGACAATCACTTCCCTACTCCTGCTGGCCACACTATTTTTGATCCAAGCCAGGATGCTGTTGGCCTTCTTGGCCACCTGGGCACACTGCTGGCTCATATTCAGTTGTCTATTGACAAGTCTCCCAGGTCCTTTTCCACTGGGCAGCCTTCCAGGCACTCTTCCCCAAGCCTGTAGCGTTGCAGGAGGTTGCTGTGACCCAAGGGCAGGAGCCTCATACCATTGGCTTTGGCCCATCAATCCAGCCTGTCCAGATCCCTCTGTTGTAGAGTCTCCCTACCGTCAAGCAGATCAACATTCCTATCTAACTTGGTGTCATCTACAAACTTACTGAGGGTGCACTTGATCCCCTCATCCAGGTCATTGATAAAGATGTTAAAGAGTACAGAAAGAACTCTTCTTCAAAGATGACCTTGGTCTTATCATCTCAGTTACCATCTCAGATTTTGGGCTGTCTTCTGAAGATGTCCAGTGTACTGCAGAACACAGTGCAGCAGCTATTGCACATTGAGATGTGTGGAGGCCCTTTGGCACTGCAGAGCACTATTGCCAGCTTATGATCACTCGTGGATGTATTTCATGCTGTCAATTACTATCACAGCACTTTCTTAATAATGAACTCTGTCAAGGCTGGTGTGCAGGAAAGCCACCACCCAAGTGAGTCCCAACTGTACTTAATGATCAAAGTCCCAGAGGTAAGCTGAGTTGCCACTGCTTGGGGCCATGAATTTCAGGCAGATGTCTCCTTTTTCTTGGATGGAGACACAGACATAGCATCTTTCCTCCTTCCATCACGGTCTCAATATCATCTGGGCTGTGCTGGAGGGCTGCCTAAACTTGACTTCACAGCAGCAACATCTTTGACTATCACCACCTCTCCCTTCAGTGCTCAGGGAATGATTGTGGGGTGACTGCTGTCATTTAATCACAGAGAACTCCCCCTGGAGCTACCACCACCTCAGCCTCTGCAGCTCCTGCCAGACCCTCCCTCCTCAAAAGGTCTAGGGTGAGTTCCTCCATCACAGTCCTAGGAGACAAGGAAAGTACAGTGATTCCTTTCAGACCCTCTTCACTCCTTAGAGCTATTGCTCTTAGACCCTCACCTGTAGCTTGCAGATCTACAAGATCTGCAGATCTTATAGATCAGCTTGTTCTAACCCTGTCCAGACCTAAAGTTCATCCCAGGCCTTAACTCTCCCAAATCCCTATTTACTCTAATTGGCACTGGCTTTATACCCATCTAGGGTATAATTTCCTTAACAATCCCTCTGCCTCCATCTCTTCTGCGGTCTCCACTAACCTCTAGGCTAAGAGTGAGGCAGGAGTTTTTATTACCAGTGGGCAAGCTTCATTCTTGCCCCTGGCACCTCATTCTGGAGATGCCTTTTTGGTGCAGACGTAGTTCTGTCATGCTTGGAGAGAGTAGTTGGGCAGACCTTGAGAATGGCACTGGGCATGAAATGCCTACATCACAGAGGAGATGTATCAGTTGTGTATATGTGAGAGTGACATAGGCATCCCTCAAAGCAGAAACGTCAGAATTGAGCTGCCTACCAAGCATAGACATCTCAATGAAAGAGATGGGCATGTTAAAAAGTTGTGGGGAGGTAGTCAAGATGAATCATATTCATGCACCACAATGTCTAAAATGACACTAGGTGTCTGCCTACTCACAGTCCAAAGTTACAATCTCAGTGTGCTGTGAGTTGAGTGATCCCAAGTCACCTTACCTTCTTTATGCCACATGCATGCAGCTCTCTGTTCAGGCACGAAGTGAGGACAGATAGCCCTGCTGAAGCCATGTTAGGCAGCCCTATTCATCTTGGCTATGTGGAAGCAACCTCCTAACTCTGGACTGAAATGCATAAGCAATTTGATTTTCCAAAAGCCTGGGTATGAAGGCCACTTGTCTGCTGAGTTTTAATCTGCCTTGTCTTGGTGGAACACTCTGCTGCCCTATCTTTTCCCTTAGGCTTCCTTACTAAGATGGTTGCTGCATCTGAAAGCTCATTGCATTCAGCAT
>NW_010405464.1:2042-6446 GCF_000710305.1 Buceros rhinoceros silvestris | reverse complement strand
TTTCCCCTACTCCTCCACCATTTATTTTTAGATTTCAATGAGAAAAACCATACCCATCTACAACTCTAGGCACTGACAGCTATCTGGGATCAGAAGCACTGCCGAAATAATCGTGCTCACACACTGGAACATTAATTCCCTTAACCAAGCAGCCATTAAAAGCAGTGGAACAAGCACCACCCCAGAACTGTTTTATCAGCTATCCCTTTTTAAGAGGATTAAACTGTTTTATTTCTCTACTGCTTTCATCTTCTCTCTGTGACGGTCATCCAGGCCTCCAGGCAAGCATAGCTGCTTATCCTCATCTGGATTCTTTGAGT
Organism: Buceros rhinoceros silvestris; assembly: GCF_000710305.1. Classification (NCBI taxonomy): domain Eukaryota; kingdom Metazoa; phylum Chordata; class Aves; order Bucerotiformes; family Bucerotidae; genus Buceros; species Buceros rhinoceros. The sequence goes on along the minus strand of NW_010405464.1, from coordinate 6,126 downwards.
CAGGAAAAATGGGGGGAGAGAGAGTAAAAAATACAGGCCTGTTTGTCAACAAGCAATTGATATGTTTGAAAAGAGCATGGTTAAATAATGGAAGCCATGGCCAGGGCTGTATGTCTCAGCCCCAGGTAATTTTTCTAAGACTACAGCATAAACTCAGAGCCAGGACACTGCTTGGAAATTTTTGTTGTACACCAACACATTCATAACCACTTCTAAAGAGCTCCAGATCACTATTAGAATTAGGACGTATTATTGTTGCCTCTGCAGATGGGACATTAAGGCCATTTTTCTGGAGAGGCCAGCAACGATGACTGTCTTGGGCAGAACTAAGTATGAAAAAGAAGGGACATTTCAAAGAGACATTTTACAGAAATACTTTATTTTAGGATCTTATCTAGGCCATAAGGTTCAATTTGCTGTCAAAATAGCACTTTGCTGGTTTTATACATTTTAATACATCTTCATGATGTATTAAGTTCATGGATCACCTTATATATACCGTGATTTTAACTTTAACTGATAAAGCTGAGCTTTGAATTAATATTTGGGAGGTCTCAGGAATCCTATAAAGAAATGCAGTAGCCTCTGATGTTTGTAAAAATGCAGTTTGTTGTTGTTTTAAATCAAACCAAAGGCAGTGTTGAGAAATGAGACAGCATTTTGTAAAAAGAACCAAATAATTGTAAAGATCTTTGAATGCTGCCAGTAATTCTGTAAACTCAGACATTTCTTCTGCTCACTTCAGTGAAGTTCTTGAGTCATCAGGAAATTGAACCAGTGATGAACGGAAACACCTGTTTAGTTTGGTTTAAGAGAGTATTTCAGTTTATGTTCCCTAAGCCACTCACCTAGTCCTTCCCCAAGCTCATTTTAAATCCAGGCCCTACCATACAAGCTGTGGAGCTCTTCTTTTGCAGCATCCTCATTAATTCAAACCATGAGCAGCGTACCAAAGCACAGGAAAACCCTTCAAGCCTGAAGTACTCTGCAGGCCATTGAGTCCACACGATTATTGCCAGGAAGCTTGGAGAAGTGTCTCCCAAAACCTTCTAGTTCCTTCCCAAGGTAGGTGGTTTGCTGCTAAGTTTCCAAGCCCTTCCCAGTACACTGAAGCTTTTCAAACGAAAGAAACCAGTTGCATTACATGGCAAGGACCTGCTAATTACAAAGGCAGCAACAAAATTCCCGGAGGCCTTCTTTTTTGCATGCATTTCTGTACCTCATTTACAAGTGCAAAACCAGGAGCCTGAGTAATGATGTCTTTTAATGGGCAGAGTCTCAAATGTAAGTCATGTTCATGATTCCTATTTCAGATGTACAGTACCGTTGAGTTTTAGGACAACACCAAGAAAAAGACAGTTTCTCTGTGAATGATGGTTATCTTTTATGGAAAGACTAGGAATACTTAGGGTGGGTTCTGCCCTAAGAACCAGGTTGAATCCACAGTCATCCTGCTTAGTGTTGCTCGATTAAGATTTGATCATTTTGTAGAAATGTAGCTCTATCTTCCAGCTAATTGCTATTTTAGTTGGTGCTTATTATTATCACTTAACATTTATACTATAGCTCACAAAGCTTTTTCAATCACAGTTGACACACTAAACTACTAACTAGTGTATAGGAAGAATTTATAGTCTCATATAAATAGCAAATATAGAGTGTGCATCAATCACAATGTAGAGCTAACATTGTGAATGCAGTTACCTTTTTTATATTCTGAAAGTGGGGTGGAAAAAAGGCTGCACTGCCACTCCTCTTTCTCTTTATCCAGACAAGGGTTGCTCTATAGGGTAACATTGTCCTCCTTTCAACTCTGTATCTCCACAAGCCAAAAAAAGCTGAGACAGCTTTCAAGGTGAAGTGAACCTGTCAGAGGAGACAAGTTAGGGCTACAGTGTGCTAGTTGTATGAACAGCAGGGATGGAGCTAAGGATTTCTGGAAAAAAAAACCCACTAGAGCCAAATGGCTGAGTTAAATGGTGCTCTGTTTGACCATGGACACGTTTTCCTCTCTTTCAAGTACTATACAGTTTCTGTTGCTGAACAGCAGCAAAAATTAAAATATATTGCTGCAGCCTAGACACTCCAGGCATTGTGTGGGCCACTGCAATGGGGCTGATTTGCAAATCCTGAAAACAGCACCTTGTATCCTTCTAAGTCCTTCAGTTACCATAGAACTTTTTGAAACTGTTATTTCCTGACCTTCTAACTAATCCCTTTGGTGCCAATGTTGCAGGAAATTGAGGAACAAAGCAAGAAAAGAGGCTTAGAAAAGAGTCTGTCACTAAAATCATTGTTTCTAAAAGCATGCAATTGCGATATATTTGAAGAGTGACCCAAATCTGAAACAACATGGAGCTCACTCATCTGCTACAGATCTCTCTTTACCTTCTATTCTATATTGCATCTCTTATTTTTGCCATTTCTCTCTGAGAAATAATTTGTCATTTTTCAGATATTTTTTAGCATTGTACATGTGTTTGTGCAAAGGTCTTGGAACTGATGATCTATGATTGCAGAAATCAATCATCAGAGGAATTATGAGGGACCAGATACATTTAAACTCTTCATTTATATCCTTCCACCTGCTGCTGATATCCAGGTTTGCAGAAATTTCAACTCATTGACCTGCCCAGAGAAATAACTGTTTTTAGCAAACAGTAAGAAAAGCTGTATGATAGTTTCTGCTTAACTTTTTCATAACCAAGTAACCACCCACGTATTTCTTCCAAGACTAACTAGTTAATTTGTGAGGAAAAGATTTCTAGAGCCCTGTGAAATAGTGCCCTATAGTGACTTTACTGTCATAACAATAAACCCGACACCACGCATGATAATCCATACTTCTAACGCTTGATTTCATTTTTCATTCTGCCTTTTGGTCCTTTGTTTAAATGATTGCCTTTGAAAAGCTGGGAGGTATTTTGTAACACCCTCTGTTATCTGCAGAGACCAGGTGAAGCCTGTCACACAAAGTGTCTAAAAAGTGCTGCCATTTCTATTAAGCCTTAGAAATGTCTGCTTTGAAATTAATTTTTAATATTCCTGTGGCACAAACTTCCAAGAGGGATTGCCTATATGATACTGCCCTTTGTGAAGGAGGAGTTGCTGGTGCTTAAGGCAGAGAATTGCAACATTCTACTAATTATTTGTCTCATGTTGCATCAGAAATGGTTATTGGTTTGTCAGAGCAACTTCTGACACGTTTCATTAATAACTTCCATGTGAACCACTCTATATAATGTAACTTCAAAAAGAAATTGTCAAATTGTTTTCCCTTTAGCTTTTAAAATCTAGCAATCAATCAACCACATATTGCACTTATTCATGTCCACAGAAACTTCTAAATTTTACATGTGTGTCTGTAAGATAGAAGAGGGGAGACAGTCAAACATTGAACTTTTGTAATTTTATCAATAACCTTTTTCCAACGCAATCTATGGGCCATGATGGGCCCCAAACTTCCCCTTAATTTCTAATCTCTTTCCTCTTAATCTATGGTCTCTTTCCCCTTAAGGGGATTAATCTTTGGGTTCTCTTTAGATGACAGCGTGGTTGCTGTGTATCCACACACAGCTGACCTCCGCTGGAGAAAAGGCAGCTTGTCAGATGTGCCTCACTGCTGACTTGTTTGTTTGCCCTCTGTTGGCTACGATAACAACCTTCTCCATTCAGAGAGCGACAACTTCAACGTTTTGAAAAAAATCTTAACTGCCCTACTCCATGTTCGCCTGGTAATTAAGAGATACATAATCAGATAATGCCTACTGGCAGAAGATAACGAGTTGGATAATACTATGGATTTGTGTATAATGGGGAAATTAGTACACATCCCGGGATACACTGAAATGACTGGATTTTTTCATTAAATGCTGTTAAAATACATTATTGATCACAATGATTTTTAAAAAAAATTAATATAACCATATCTTCTTAGAATATAAAGATTTTATCCCTGTCTTGTAAAATCAATGGTGATAAAGTTTGTGTCCCTAGAGCAAGAAATCCACAAAAACGGTGAGAATTTTTGCTATGAAAGATTAGCAATGACAGTGGTAGGAATGAGGGAATGAGGTCAAAGAGA
>NW_010405464.1:0-1939 GCF_000710305.1 Buceros rhinoceros silvestris | reverse complement strand
AGGGAAATTAGTTATTCCTTCAGAGAACTCCTTAACTGGACTGGTTGTGTATTTTTCCTGTGTTCCCAAAGTTTGTCAGTCCTAGGATCACCTATTAAGAATATGGAGCAAGGCTCACTTCTCTCCAAATTTCTTTACAGTAGTTGATTCCGAGTTGATCTTTGGCAAATCTGCACATAACAAACACCAAAATTGTGTCCCATTGAACTGGGACATAAATATCATTATTTTGTAACAAAAATTTTAAGACTTAACAAGCTTTGGAGACTTATTTATGACTTAGTGTGTCTGATGTCATCGTACAATGTGATGACGTGATATGGTCTATGACACCATATTACATGTATATGATGATACCACAGCATCATTTGTTATATGTACGTTGATAGCATGTTAACAATAGCAGGACCTCATCAGGCACCATGGAGAACCAGTCTGATCTTTCAGTTCAGGAATACTAAATGACCCCAAGGCCCTATTAGGTCAGAACAATTTAAAGGAATTTGATGAGTTTGCAAGGAATTTGCAAATTATGCATAATGCAAAGAAACCTAAACAAACCTCATGGGATTTATGCTGAAGCTGAGACTAAGGCCAACAACACTTCCAAAAGCAAACAGCAGTTTCAGAAGCTCAGTTTTGACAGTCTGATTTTGAAAGGGCTTTATTTTAATAGAGTTGCAAGCTGAATGCCCCAAACCTTCCTGCTTCGACTCCAATTAAACTGAGAAATCGTTATTTCGTCACTGCGTCTTCACTTGCAATGATGCCGTTGTTCCTCTTCAGGGTATGTTGTCTACTGGTGCAGTCCAGCTGGGTCTGGCAGGAGCTGGATATGATGTGAATCCTTGATGGCTTTTCAGTCATTCAGGTATACCTCACTCTTCCCATGACAGGCCCTGGACCTGCAATGACACTGGCTGGAGTTAGCGCTTCCCATTAAAACAAACCAAACGTTGCTCCAGGGACAGGTTTCAGAATATTACCTTTTTTGCTCTCTCAGACCAGAAGACTGGAGAACAGTGAGTCAAATGTCCAGGACATCACATTTTTAATGAACAAACCATGGTACCAAAGGGCATATGTTTTCCTCCTGAGGGGGGCAAGACACCTGTGTGCGATAAGAGGGAGGGGGAAGATAGATGTTATCTGCAGGAACTTGGACTAACCCCAACAGCTCTGCTTGGCTGCTGTCACCCAGGAGATGGACTCATTGGTGTGAGGAGAGGAGCAGGTGTGGTGCTGAAGGAGTCTGGCCTGCCTTTCTAGTACCTGTCCCCACAGGAGTGGAAACAGGGACAAAACAAAACCTCTGCCTTTGGGCAGCCTTGGCCACAACTAACCATGAAAGCTGGGTGTTGTTCACCTGCTCTGCAGTTTTCCCTGTTCTTCCCCAAAGGGACAGGACCTCCGCAGAAGCCTGTTGTCCTCAAGACTGTTACCTGGGCTGCTGCAGGGCTGATGGCCAGGCTGCTATAGGGCTGACGCTGAGGCTGCAGAGAGGATGATGGTGAGGCTGCCGTGCGGGTAATGGTGAAGCTCGCATAGAGGGGCGGGGGGAGAGGTATCTAGGCAGATTTAAGGATGATGGCTAAGCCGTTCTGTAGCTGATGGCTGCTGCCGTGTAGGTGGCGGCAAGGATGCTGTGGAGGGGGTGGGGTGTGTTGGCTAGGTTGTTGTGGGGCTGATGGTGAAACCATCGCTGGGCTGATAGCCAGGCTGCCGTGCAGCTGCCGGCTAGGCTGCTGCGGGGATGAAGCCTGAGCCAGTGTGAGGGTTGACATCCAGGGGTGACCTCGGAGGGGACCTCGGAGAAGCCGAGAGAGCCCCCTTCAGGCTGGAGTTGCTGGGGGGTAGGCGCTGCGGGGCTGCCGGGAGACCGTGGCGGCTGCGGGGGTTGTCGTTGCCGAGAGCGTGCGGGCGGAGGAAGAGGAGGAGG
>NW_010405463.1:79579-94501 GCF_000710305.1 Buceros rhinoceros silvestris | reverse complement strand
GGGACGGAGGAGGCAGCCCCTGCGTTTGTGCGGCCTGGGTGTAAAGCGTGAGGTTGTGCCTCTGCGGGCACCTCCGGGTGCGGGGAGGCGGGGCCGCTGTGCGTGTAGACCTGGGGAGAAACCGTCCAAAGGCCGGGGGAGACGCAGCCGTGTCCCTGTTGTGTACGGTGCTCGTGTCCGAGGGGTGGTACAGGGAGCTTCCGCGGAACGTGACACAGCCCACGTGTCAGAGGAGTAGCTATTATCACAGTTTACGTAATGAAAAACAATTTAAAAAGCTGTTTCTAAAGTCGCTTTCTGTATAAAACACTTCTCTGTGTTCACGGAATTAGGTAACCATGGTGCTCACAAGTGTGGGGAAGATGGTTGCCCTCCAGAAGCAGACTTCTGGAATCAGGAATATCTGTATATTAGCCCACGTGGATCATGGTAAGGCAGGTGTCTGAGCGGCAGAGACTTGTCGGGAGAACATGGATGTGTGTTTGAGTGGTGGTGAGGTACTTTGGTCACTGTTCCAGAGCTACAGGTTTGCGTGGATTTAGCTTTAAACTGTCTTAACCCTGATCCTGAGAAGTGAATTTGCTTCATGGACCTTTCTTTTTTCCTGGTGCAGTTTATCTTTATAGAACTTACAAGACATTACACTGTAATAGTCTGGAATAGTTGAAACTGAATGTTTTCTTGTCTAGTGATGCTGAATGTTGGCATGAATTAAGTAGTTAAATATCCGTGTGTGTAAGGTCGGCTGTTGTATTTCTGTTTAATGGAAGAAGTTTGTTAAATAGGTGGGAATAATAAATGCTTGTTTATGATACAAATCTTGTGTCTAGTTGGATCATGTTTTGCTGTTCTGATGTACTGTTTGTTATTTCAACTGCTTTTCTGGTCCCGACAGGCAAGGTTGCATCCACTCTTCAAAAATAATTTTGTGTGCACCCAACAGGTGAAGCTGAATAATCAGATTTATTTTTTTTTAAAGTTAGGTCGTACTTTTGTGGTATTTATTGACGTTGATATTGCAGAACACCAGATGTTGACAACATTCATAATATTGTTGCATCTTTTTCCGTTGTCTGTATTAATTTAAACTATGTAATTTATTTTTCTTTTCAGGCAAAACTACTCTAGCTGATTGTTTAATATCTAGCAATGGAATCATCTCTAGCCGCTTGGCAGGAAAGGTAGAGTTATACTGTCATTTTTAACAAAATTCTGGGGTGAATGTGCAAGGATTGTAAATCAGTGATGATTGAGGGAATTCCATTCCTAGTCTCGTGAAACCTCATTTCCTTACAGTCACGCTCTTTGGCACTTGATAAGTAACTTGTGATGATAATTCTACAGACTTGCCACTTGTTTTGTTTTTGTACTCAGCTGAGATATCTAGACAGTAGAGAAGATGAACAGATCCGAGGAATAACAATGAAATCTAGTGCGATTTCACTGCACTTTGTCAAAGGCAAGTTGTTGGTGCTGGCAAGTATTAACTTTAATATATGTTTTTGTTAATGTTACTGGTCTCTTCATTGTTGCTGTTGAGATCTTTTTGTATGTTTTAATTTTCTGATGATAGTTAGGCATTGAAATGTGGAGTTTGGCACAAAGCCACTGGACTGTCACCTGTCTTACTGGTGTTTTCCTTAAGTGTAATACTTACTGCAGATTTGATCCTTAGAAATTAATAATAGCTTAAGCAGTATAACCAGGTAGATTAAAGAAATATTTTTGAAAACTGTTCTGAAATGTTAATTTATTGTTTGATCCTAGGTGATCAGGAGTATCTGATTAATTTAATAGACTCCCCAGGGCACGTGGATTTTTCTTCAGAAGTATCTACTGCTGTCCGACTCTGTGATGGTTGCATCATAGTGGTGGATGCTGTTGAAGGAGTCTGTCCACAGGTGAAATAAAGTATTTTAAATAGAGGAAGAGGGTAGAGGAGGTAGAGTAAGCAAACTCTTAAGTGTATTGTATAGAAATAAAAGATGAGCTGTTTTAAGAAGTTTTGTAATACTTTTAGTAAATGACAATGTACTTAAGGTAAAAAAAGAGAGTAGTTGGTTTCATAGTTGTGCTGAAAAACTGAGCAGTGCTGGTGAGTGGTTGTAGTGGTGTAGGGTTCAGACAGCGAGTATGTGATTTTTCAGGTAATGGAATATTTGTATAGAAAAGACTTAGATGTCTTAAGAGGAATGGTATCTTTACATATGCTTTTAGGGTATTGAAGTGAAAAAATATGCAGCATAACATTGAGATTGCTTTTTTCCCATGACTTTTATAAAGAGGGATTATTTTGTTGTGGGCGGGTTTTTTGCCATGAAATTCTGCTATTTTGCAGAATATGGTAATAACTAACACTGTGTACAATGGGACTCAGATTTCTGGTTTGAATATCAACTTTTCATTTTCTTTAACATTCTATCTCTTTTGTAGTATCAAGCTTTCTGTAAAGGATTTTTTTTTAACTATTTTCTTCTTAATAGACTCAAGCAGTTCTACGGCAAGCGTGGCTAGAAAATATACGTCCAGTATTGGTGATTAATAAAATCGATCGCTTGATTGTGGAGCTCAAGCTAACCCCTCAGGAAGCATACTTGCACCTTAAGAATATCTTAGAACAGGTATTTGTGCTATGGCATCATGTTTGCACAGCAGATTTTGTCGAGGTTGTTTTCTTCCCTCATTTCTCTGCTCTTGATTAATTTTAATTATAATTTTCACTGCTGTATAGCTGGAATAAATTTAGTGCAGCCAAACCATTTTTTTCTTACTTTGTGGGATCAAGCACTATAACATCTAATTTTTAACACTGAAGTACATTTTATTTCTAGTTCGTTTTGAGCTTCACTCAGAACACCTTTGATGGAGAAAAGAGTACTACATGCCTCTTGACAGGTTATTGAGAAGAATTTTCGTTTTTAGAAATAATACGCTGAATGTTTTATTCTTCCTGTTAAATTGCTTAAACGTCTTTGGAGGTAGACAAATAATATCTTTAAACTGCTTCTGATATTGATGAATTTATTCAGGGATAAACATAATTAATCTTTTGAGTTGTAAGTTAAGTTGCCTTCAAGTTTGTTTCCCCAGAGTTTACCTTTAAGCAGTTATCTACCTGGTTTCCCTTTGCCCTCCTTTGTCGTTTATTTGTTAGCAGTAACAGGTTCCTGTTTCACCATTCCTTGTTCCAAAGTCTGTTACACATGAGACTCTGTATCTGACTCAATCCTGATGTGGCCCACTTTGACTTGGAAAGTCCACAGCAATTAAGTCAAAGCATTGATCTCATCAAACTCCTGTTTTCTTCAAATGGGCGGGATTAGATACACTAGGTCTGTGTTTCAAATTATAAAATGAATCACAGGCATGCTATCTTGTCAAAAAACCCTCCTTTTTTTGTATTTTGGAGTGTTGGGCGGAATGGCTGTTTAACTGCAGGGATTGTGAAAAAGTGAACGAATCTTAGGGTGTTTATATGTATCCTTCTGTAGATCAATGCAGTCACTGGAGCACTCTTCACCTCTAAAGTCTTAGAAGAAAGAGCTGAGAAAGAATCAGAAAGTGAAAGTATTTCAGACACTGCACCAGGAGATCAGATTTATGACTGGAGTGCTGGATTGGAAGATACTGATGATTCACATCTTTATTTTTCACCGGACCGTGGAAATGTGGTGTTTGCCAGTGCAGTTGATGGCTGGGGGTTTGGGTAAGTCTGGGATTTAGTTACTGACTTTTTTTTTTTTATCGCTTACTGCAATTAAGTATATTTTCAGTTGCTTCGTATTTCTAAAGATGTTTTTTGTATTTTTCTGTGATATGCAACTGTACATAATCAGTTCTAATATGTTGTTAACGCTGGACAGCTGAAAATACTACTGGCTTTGTCATCTGTTTGACAGGGAACCCTATTTTTCTTAGAGAGCAGCTGCTGGGCCTGCTGTGGTGTCCAGCCTAGACTGGTAAACTTGGTATTTTATTAATTGCTGACATTGATAGGCTGTAATAGGCTAGGCCAAAAGCTGCGGCAGTACCGGAGCTGTTTCATAAGTAGATTGGACCTTCCAGCTCCAGAGACAGTGACATTCATAACAAGCATAAGGCAGGCCACTGGCATCAGGGCAGCAGTTTCACCTATCGGGTTTGGTCTAGTACGGTTTTGGGTCACAGCATTACACAGGCTGTGTAAAGATTACATGTGTTCTGATTACTAGCCACAAGGTGGAGTCATCATCTTCATCATGAAAATACAATTAAAAAGATAGTAATACAGTGCATGTCTTTTTTTTTTTTTTTGAAGGTTTTGCAAAATTAAAGTCAGCACCAGGATTTTTAAGTCAAACTCAAGCTCTTAAATAAGGTTCCAGAGTTACACAATAATTTCTTATCACTGTAGAGGAAAGGGAAAATAAAATGGGCTATTTTATTTTAATTATGTGTCATGAGTAATAATAATTCACAAAAAGAAAAAACTAGAATATATGTGTGTCAGGAAATTCTGGCATGTTCTTTAGTCTGGAAGAGATCTTTTCATAAAGGATGTAAGTGAGGAGATACTTTTTCACTTCTGAAGGCTAGAGGGGGCTTTCTGGTGCCTTTGGTGGTCTGCACATTAACACACATCTTACCTGAAGTTCTCCACTCCCATATGGTGTACGCAGTCGTTCTCCTGGGTTATGATGTGCAGGGAGACAGTGTTTTGATTTCTGCAGCCTCTAGCTTTCCTGACTTGTAACTTTCCATTGAAATTCCATGGAAAACATGGATTACAGTAGTAGCATGTTGTTAAACAGAGTATTTGGGATGCAACTGTTACAAACTTGTTTACGTGAACATTTTCTTTAGAGGATGTTGAAATGATTTAGAGCTATCTGCTACTTTTGTCCTCTGTGGATAAAGACTGGGCAATTTGCAGCTTGCTTTTAAGTGTTTTGGATACTGATAAAGCCTGGGGAAGGGAATAAATGAAAGCAAAGAGCTAAGTTTTTGTTTGGGGAAGTTCAAAGGTGGCCTAGGTTTAAGTTAGTATTTGAACTACACTGCCAGGGAATGCTAAACGTTAAGAAAAATGTTTCTTGAAGAAAGCAATTCAGCAGAGTACTTTGTTACAATAAGTAGAACTATAAACTTGAAAGCAGTTTAAAAGCTATTTCTTTAGATCAAGCTACTTGATATTTGCAAGTAAATGATCAACCATTAAGATTTGAGCTATATTCTGATATAAGCATGTGGTCATTAACACTCTAGGATCACCTTTGTAATGACGAAGCAAATATGTTGTTCTTAAATGGTAGATGAATATAATGGTTATTTTTGTAAGAGTGAGACTTTAGGTAGTTATCTTCCTTTCATGATTTCTTTTCTTCTGATAATTTCTATGCAGATAGAATTAAATTTCTTACAAATGTAGCAGGAAATATATTTGTTTCTCCAGTTCAGAAGTTTAGCAAAAATACTTCCATTTGAACTGTTTGACAGAGGAGTTTACTCTGTGCTGTACTTTAGGGTATGCATCTCATTTGTAATAGCACTGACGTATATATATGGAGAGGTGGCGAAGAAAATTTCTCTAAACCAGTGCTTAGGGCTTGAGAGTCCTTATTTGTTGTTTTCAGAGATAAATACCCATGTTAATTTTCTTTTTAAAATTATTTTTCCCCTAAAGCTTTTAGCACTTGATATGTGTTAGTAACTGGTGTTTCTGCAGAGTGGAATGTGTGATAGATGCTTAATGGTACCTGCTAGGGTAATCTGAAATGGAGTGGTAACTGGTCAAGCTTCAGTTGTATCTTTGCATTTCCTACATCCCTGGCTCTTGAAATGTTTGTCAGGTGGCTTGAACCTTACTTGCAGAGTTTCTATTAGGCTGAAATCTAAGTATTTGTTGTAATTTACCTTCAAATGGGAGGACAAAATGGACGAGGTATGACCTGTTCGTATTTTTGTGACTGGTATATCGGTATGCTAGAGAAAATCGGCAGGCTTCCGGTTTGCCAGTGCTATACTGATACAAGATGAACTTAAACAACGTAAAATGCTTTTATCGAATATGAAACCAAACCCCATGTTTGCTAAGATTTCCCAAATTTTAATCCTCTTCTGCTTTATATATTGAAACTTTTTAAAGAATATATTTATTGAACTATTCATGTGCAAGATTGTCTCAGCCAAAAGCATTTATGTATCTAACTTCGGCAAGAGGCATTGGTATTCTGCTGCTGGGTCTGGGTCGAGCTGTTTATACGTTATACAATAGACTAATTGTGTTAAACTGTTCTCTGTGCCACAAAATGTGCCTACAGCTTGGACAAATAACAGGGCTTCTATCTGCTAGTTTTCTTGTTAGTACCTGCCCTATTTCTCTATTTTCCCCTCACATCCTGAAAATATTTAATGTATTTGGTGAAGCTAAGTGAAGATTGTTGGCTTTTTGATACTGCTTTGTTTCTTGTGATGAATTGGTGAGCCTTGCTTGTGATAAATCATTTAAGAGAGGGGAAAGGAACATTCTTCCTCAATTAATTTCAAGAGGTACTTCTGGACTGCTAGCAGCACCGTGTGGTGAAATAAAGATCAGCAGAACATTTTCTTAAACCAGGGCAAGCCTTGTCTGCAGTTATGTGATTGTGGGTTCTGTTCCTAAAGGTATTTATGACTTGTTACGGCAGAGAAAAAATAAGCCATTAGGCAGTGCCAGCTTCATCCAGTGTGATTAGTACGTATGGTTTTCTCATAATAATCGAGTGTTGAAAAATGCCATAAATACATATGCAGGAACTGCTGGCACAAGAATCTTGAAAGTTCTCCCCATGGTCAGAGTTTTGGGGTGGTTTCTGGAAAAAAACCTCTCCGTTTTGGTCTCAGTTCAGAACTCATAGCTTATGTCTTACTGATGTGGACAGGTCCTTTTCTAGGTATGTAGAAATTTAAGATTTCTGGATTTCAGAGAATAGATTATCAAATATCATTGCTCCTTAAGTAGGATTGTTCTGATTGTAAATGTATAGTTTTGTTTCTATATGCAAAGAGAGCAGATATCTGGAAATTTTTTCTATTACTGCTCACTGAACATTTTCAGCAGGGCGATGAGAGAATGTTCAGGACTCCCTCTTTAGGTCCTAAACAGCATGCTTTTATTAACTCACGGGGACCACTGAACGGGCACAGTTGGCTTTATAACATAATTATGGCATTACAATTTTTATATTATTTTCTGTGGTTTACTCATTATTAAAGCAATGATTTGAATAACAAGAAGTGCCATAAGCAGTTAATATAAAAAATAATTACCTCCATCTGATGGCTCAAGTGTGGCTCAAAAGAATAGATGTTTTTTAACTTGTACCGTTCTGGTCACAGACCATAATTGAATGTGTCACGGGGCATCTTTCACAGGATAAGTTTGCAAGTCATCACATAAATACTTTAGAACTTTTTTATTATGCTTTTGAGTTTTTACTGTGGGGGTAGTACACAAATATTTATTTCAAGTAAACAAGTTCAGCCTTGAAGCTGACTGGAAACAAAACAAAAATATATAAATACTGTGGACATTTTTGACCGGTTATGACTAAATATTTTTGCAGGTGTAAATGTTAACATGAGCTAAAGTGAAAACAACTGGAAAAATGGGAATAAAACAAGTATTTGAGATTTGTGTGTGATTTTCACTTAAGCTGTCCGTTGCTTAGGCTGATAAGCACATGTGAACAGCATTGCACTTCTATCAAGATGTGTTTTTGTTTCCTTTCAGCATTGAGCATTTTGCCAAACTGTACAGCCAAAAGATTGGAATCAAGCCTGCAGTACTTCTGAAGACTTTATGGGGAGATTATTATCTAAACACAAAAGCAAAGAAGATAATGAAAGGTGATCAGGTAGGGACATTGTCAGAAATGCTACCCGGTTTTTATTTTGTTGGCTTTTTTAGTTTGGAGTTTTTTTAAATTCTATTCCTCATAGTGTATTCTGAAAATTGACCTCAGTACCTTGTCACTCAGCGACAGTAGAGGTATAAAGTTACTAGGATAGCCCTGGAGAAGATAACATTCTGAGAAAATTGACCATTCAAAGGCTGCATGGCATCTAGCAGTGCTCACAGTTGCTCTGGAATGTCTCTGTTCACAAAATCAGGGATGTTCCAGCTTCAAGGATTCAGCATAGAGCGCAAAACACAAGACTGACAGTGTAGAAATGAAAGTAGTGAGGGAGTCTCTGTCTTTGAGAGAGTCCTTGTGGAAGTCCTTCAACAGCTCAGGATTTGAGATATTCATGTTTATCTTGGTATTTAGAATTTAGAAAATCTTCTTAGCCTTAGTGAAATCCCATTGAATGCTATACTGAAAACCTAGCCCGAAAACTACACTTCTCTTGCCTTAAGCTTTCCCACCACTAAAAGTTAAGAGAGGAGAAGGGAGTGTCCCTATTTTCATTTAATGATGATTTTTTTGTGTTTTCTTAAGTGAGGATTAATAGCTATAAAGATGATGATAACCAGGCTCAAGGTAGACATGTTCTGTATTCATTGGGCTCTTCTGAATTTGAAACCCCTGTAGTTCACTTTTGAATTTCGTGTTTATTTTCTGCCTTCCACCATTGTTATAAGACAGACTGTTGATGTACACGGTGATCTTGTGTAGGAACAGGTAACTGTCTTGATTTTGAGTAAAGGTTTTATATGCTCTGTGTTCTACCAGTCAAAAGGAAAGAAACCTTTGTTTGTGCAGTTGGTGCTGGACAACATATGGAGTCTGTATGAAGCTGTTATGAAAAGGTAAGAAGGATCTATAAAACCTTCATGGAATCTCTTTCCATGTGCTGTGGTGATTTTTTAAATAATCAAACAAGAAATGTTGTAGATGCTTGTTATGTATCACTGCTCTTGGGGGTTTTTACATATTTATTATTTTCTTTACAGAGACAAAGAAAAAATTGAAAAGATAGTCACCTCTTTGGGATTAAAAATTGGTGCACGTGAGTCACGGCATACAGACCCTAAAGTTCAGCTTAATGCCATTTGTAGTCAATGGCTACCGATATCTGATGCAGTCCTCTGTATCCTTAAGGAAGATACTACTTTTTGTTCTACTGGCAGTTTTTAGACTTCAGAGAATGCTCACGTATTTCAGTGCATGATTTGGTATGATCTGTTCTCTTTTTTCACGCCTGTGCCTATGCTAGCTGGACCTGTCTTCTTACCTGTAATATTAAATTATGTATCTACTGCTAGTCTTACATTTCTACCAACTTCACACTTTTGCATACATTATTTTTTGAGAAAAAATAAGTTATGAAACTGGAGACAGTTTAACCACACACTTTCACTGTCTAGTTTTATATACATATTTTAGTGTTTTTCCTGAACCAATCTCCTTTTTATAATAGTATCTTAGGGCTTCTGTCCATGAGCTTCTGTAAGTAACTGGTCTTACGTTTTAGGTGTGCGCATTGTTAATCCAAGATCAGCCTTTGCTGTTTGCTGCATAGGCATTCTTCTCTTTGCTTATAATAGCATACACGTTACATTATAGTGGGTTTGCACAAATTATTGATGTATAGATACTAATTAGCTCTATAAATCTTGCCCCAGCTGTACTGTTCTTAGTTTCCCAGTTGCACATCGGGTGAGCCACCCCTGCTCAACTATCCATTCTGCCGCTGGACAAATGCCAGAAATTGTTGCTGGCTTGAGAGGGAGCTGTATGCACTGGGACAGACCGAGCTGGATTTTAGCTCTGTTGTGGCTGGCAGTTGGTGGATGAACTTGATTTAAAGAAACAAACATTGAAAGCATTTGTCTTCTTTTTATTTGCATTCGGTAAGGAAATATAAATATGGATCCTTAGCAATGTGTTTTAGCGATGGTGTGTAATAAACTTCCCAGTCCTCTTGACATCACTGCAGAGAGAGTGGAAAAGCTGATGTGTGTTGGAGCTAGAACATTCGATTCTTTGCCACCTGAAACTCAGGAACTGAAAAGTGGTGAGTAGGTGTTCTCCCATTCACATGAAGGTTGTTTCTCTCTCGGTGGTTTTGTTTCTCTTTGGATCATAAAATTTGTGGTAAGTTCTACTTAGATTTACAGTTATTTTATGTGTAGTTACCTTGTTGACATCTGTTAGTGATGTGACAGATGAGAACTGCTGAAGCTGAATGAAGTATTTAGCAGAACTGAAAATCAAAGTTGAAACAGATGATATGGATGTAATGCTCAATGGTGAGCAAACTCATATTTCTACATGTATATGTGGTAATCTTTTCTGTGGGCTAGGACGTTCTAGATAAAATCAAGTGATGTTTTTCCCCCAGATTTGGTAGTCTGAAAAAGTGTTCCAAATTGATCTTTTCTGATAGATTTGTAGGGTCAAATAGGCCTTATATGTATTTTATTGTTCTGCAAACATTATTTCTAACTGAAGAGAATACAACAGAATAGGTTTTTGTCATAAGGTAGTAAATGTTCTCTCATAATTCAACAGGTAGTTTAAGTAACCATTAAAAACATTTTTTAGCTTTGTATGTGTAGTGAAAGGTGTTTATTGAACAGAGTTCAAAGGTGTTTTGAAGAGAGCTTCAAGATATCTGAAGGGGTGAGGTATCAAATGTTGATTTCTCATGAGATGTGAATGTCAAATTGACAGGCTGTTAGGAACTGTTTCCCAGGGGTGAGGCAAGGGATACTGTCATCCTTTACTGAACATTGACAGATACTGTATTCTCCAACACTGTTCAGTATTCTATCAGCTTAAGTTAATTAGAAGAAATTTGCTTCTGTAAACTGGGATCTTACTGCTCTTGGTTATGAAAAAATAGCACACTTCACATTTAGTGAATATCTTGATAATTTTTGCAATTTTGTTTGCCTAAGCACTTTACAATGTAGTCTTTTCATATATCAGCTAAAAGGGAGAAATGTAGAAGACAATTTGTCTTCTGTATTGTTAGAAGTTTTGCATGGTGGTGTGTCTGTTTTGGATTTGATAATGTGTTCCAAGTTGCATGAAAAAAAAATTATGGAAATTTTGTAAGTATTGAATGAGTTGTGTGTGGGTCTTTCGTCCTTTGAGGAATACCCTTTCCTGCAGTTAAGTTGTTCGGATTTTGTGAAGACTTGGGCATCTGGACATTTGCGAGGCTTCCTCTTTTGGTTTGAGAGAAGGGAGAACGCTTTTAGGTGCTGAATAAATAGCTCAGTCTTAATGCTAAGCTGCTTGTTTTTCATTCTAATCTAAACCAGCCTATGAAACAAACTTTAAATATCAGAACAGTGCATTTATTTGGAGTATGTGTAGTTTGTTGTGAAGAGTTCTATTTTTACAGTTCTGCTCGTTTTATCTTACTGTGAAACAGACTTGAAGATATCAAATGATGAGTAATTTTCTGCTTTTCCTGTTAATTTGTCTTTAGCCTATTATCCATTGGAAAGGAAAATAAAAAATAAATTCCTATTATGGAATTCATGGAAAGCAGTATTTTTGTTCTCAATATTGGGACAAAATTGTTCAAATAACTTTATTTTA
Source organism: Buceros rhinoceros silvestris (assembly GCF_000710305.1). NCBI lineage: Eukaryota > Metazoa > Chordata > Aves > Bucerotiformes > Bucerotidae > Buceros > Buceros rhinoceros. Next base: position 82,985 of record NW_010405463.1, on the reverse strand, counting down.
TGTTTCTTCAGCTTTTATGAAATGCAGTAGTGAAGGAACAGCCCCAGTTATTGTTTTTGTTTCCAAAATGTTTCCTGTTGATGCAAAGGCATTACCACACAATAAACCAAGGTAAGAAAATGTATCATTTGACATTTTGATCTACATTAGATACCTGTAGGAAAAAAAAGCTCTGTTACAAGTGTGGATAAATTGTTTTAGGCCTGAGAAAATAATTCATGAATTCTTAAGATATAATAAAATCTTTTCAGCAAGTAGAGATTTTCTGAATGCATTCAAGAGATCACTTGTTTAATCATGTTAGTTTTAGAAGATTTAGCAAATTTGTTCAGGAGTAGGAATGGCGTTTGTTGGAGAAAGATACTTTTGTCCAAATAGTTCATCCTATTGCATGCATTGTATGCTGTATCAGGATGTTTGGTTGAAAATACAATTGCATTGTAATGATTTCTTAGTTTCTCAGTAAGGTTGTGCTGGCATCATCATAACAGCTTGCATTTGACCAAGAAGCACTTGGCACCAAATCTGGTGTAATAGCTAAGCGATCATCCAGTCCATTGCAAGTGCAAAATAAAGCAGGTTAGTTAAAGTAGTCTAAACCTCGACTGACTTTTTGCAGTGAACTGAAAGGCATTAATGCACTTAAAAAGATTTTCTTCTGGGAGGTTTGGAAGATTTTTTTTGTTACAACTTTTTATTGTTTAATGACCATTTTATATTCTTTGAGGGGTAGATACTTCTTGATTTCATTTCCCTGACATAACTGCATTACATTTGTCTGAAGCTGTCTGCTTTTTTACAGAAGAAATATACTTTCCTGATGAGTTTATAAGAATGGAATTCATTTTAATCTTCATCCCTCTAAGCCTCTGGAGCATTTTCTTTTAATACAAAAGCATCAACTTTTGTGTTAACTGGCCATTTTATGTTTCTCTGGGATTGTCACTGTACAGTGAAGTAATATAGAATATATAAATCTTTCCATTAAATCAGGCTGATTGTGATGGTTAGATCTTTGTGCAAAGAATGGAACTGTTGCTGTAGTAATATTTAAAGGCTTTACTACTCTCTTAGGTTTTTCATGCACTTTCTAGATGTAATTCTATTTTTTCTTACCACACTTATGTATGAATCTTCCACCAAAACCATTTTTTGCACAAAGTCTGAATTCAGGGAAAAGGTGCATTGCATTTATGGATTAACCAGACACTAGATGGTGCAGTTTTGCTTTGAGTTCTCTGCTTAAATGTGTCTGAAACAAGAGTTCTTGCTCAGGTGCTGGTGTAACACAGCAGTGCCGTTCCTGCTTTGTCTGCTTTCTTGAATATATGCTCTAGTTATCAGAGAAGACTACACTGAGGCCATCACTCTCTGTTCTGTCACTGTTAATGACCTGTTCCTTTATTTGTTGGAAGGATCGGGATTCTTTGACGTGATGAGGCTGTAATACAGAGGCGAAAGGGACTTTTACATACACTAGATACAGAAAGTCTTGGAGGTATCTTCAAGATTTTAGGCAAAATTAAAAAAAAAAAAAAGAAAAGCTGGCTACTGCAGGTCCTGATGGGGTTTTATTTCATTCTGTGTCATTTCCTTATGAGCACTGTGCCTTATGGATAAGCTTTCCTTCCATGTCTCCTCCGATATCCACCTTATATTTTTATTGGTGTTTTTTTTCTGTTCTCTTCAGTCATCCCACTTCAGGGAGGGAGCTGTTTTACATGTGTGGTTATATGGCGTGTGTTAAACTTTTATTTTTTTAAAAATGAGAAAAAGTTCCTCAAAAGGACAAAATAAATTTGCCATGTATTGCGATTCATAATATGTGTATGATTAGCTGTTTTGGTTTTTTTTTTTTGTGAATGATGCATTCAGGACAGAAGTCTGTGCATTGTGCTTAGTTGTGTATTCTCCTTAGATAAAAAAATGCTGCTTTCAATTTTATTGGTTTCCCAAATGCAAATGCGATTGTATTTTTGCACTCTGATACATATTGTGTAACAAATCTGTAATTCTGATCATCAATCTGGCTTAAAAAACCTAAGATGTTTACTGAGTGAGTGGAGGATTGCCATTGACTGCTGGTCCAAGCCATGCAGAGCTGTTCAAAAAATCCAAATGGTATTTTTAAGCATGTTAATGCATGTAAAAAACCTGAGATTTTTCTCCAGGTTTGTCCTTTTTTTTTCTTTTTTGGAAGACTTACACTCTTCTAATTCCAGAAGAAAAAGGAGATCTGTGCTACTGTGATGTTACCTTTTTTGTAAATTTCTCTGAAGCTACAAATTGACTTTGCAGTTTTTATAATTTGCCTTATTTCTACCATCTGCTTGTAATACTTCTTAAGCATAGGTCAGGAAAAGCAAAAAGTTCTTCTTAGTCCAGGGTGTACAGTAAATGATATCGAAGGTTGGATTTTAATTAAAACAACCTCCTTTGAGACTGCTGTTGGCAACCAATATCTCCTAGAAGGTGACTTAAAAAATAAATAGGTCCTATACTAAAACTACTATGTTTTTGCTTTTACTGTTTAAATAATAAAGTTTGTCAGCTGTTACAACACTAGAAAACATGGGAAAATAATTTGTGCTCAGGTTACAACAGGTTGGCAGCTGATACTTGTCTTTGGAAAGATTTGAAATTTGGCTTTTATATGGTACCAGTATGTCCCTGAGGTTTAATCAGGTTTTCTAAAGAAACAAGAATTCTGCAAATATGTTCTATTTTCCAGTTTCTTCTGTCTGAACGTCTAGTTATCTGCTACTCCTAACCAAATCAGACAAAGGTGTACATTTTCTAAAAATAGGTTGTTGGGCAGAATAGACAGACAAATTGGGACCCCTGATAAGAGAGTGTAGTGTGATCTCCTTCATTTAGATATTAAAACATCTAAAACCAAACCCAGTAGGAAGTAGGGCTGTATAGGCTTCTTTTGGAGCTACTTGCTTTGGTTATTTGATGAAGCCTGTGACTATTTATTCTTAAGCATTGCTGCGTGCAGAATTAGGTGTTCCTTCAGCATATGCTGTTTCTTTCTCTCCTTACTACCAGTGTTTTGCAGTCTAAAACAGAATGGTTGAGTGTAGGCGTATAAATAAAAGCAGAGCTTGGCATTTTGGTACAGAGTATAAATGTTCCAGTTTGCTCTTCCTGAGGTTCAGAATTCTGTCTTTAACCCACCGCAACTTAGTTACAATTGCTTTCAAGGAGTTTCAGCTGTTGCTATCTGTATTTAATGTAGAATACTGAGACAGTGTAATCTTGGGTATCAGATGTTTGTTATGATGAAATCCTCAACTAACTTGGTAGAGCTTTGTGTATGAATGTCACAGCGATGTGATGCAACGTCTGCGATAGCGGGCAAACCATGTGTGTTACTTGAAGCCCGTTGTTCTTACAATCCTGC
>NW_010405463.1:64196-79520 GCF_000710305.1 Buceros rhinoceros silvestris | reverse complement strand
CCTGCTGAATAATGTAAGTAAATGGAGTACACTAAAGAAACTCCATTTCTGCTTCTCGGTTTTAACATGGAAAGGTAGAAGATCATCACATGCAGAGGATGATTGCATGAGGGAGTTTAGTTGTCATTCAGTTTGAACTAAATGAGTTATCCTGGGGGAATGTGGGAATAAAAAGTTGGCAGTAGCTTGCTTACTACATTACCTGAAATCTGATGCATTTAATCAACAATCTACTGAATCTTAATAGTAGATGTAGTTAGTATATCTTTTTCCATATTATTATTTCTACAGCATTTGTTTGCCACACGGCTGAGGTTGAGTTAGTAATAATGTGGTTACCCATCCGTGTCACCTCTATTACTCATACTTGGTTCGTGTGTGTGGTGTCTGGATGCTGGAGCATCTCTCTGCTGGTAGGGAATCTCTCTTTTTTGTCTGCTCCAGAATTTTCATTTACTGTTTTCTGTGTGACTGCATGGTCCCATCTTTTAATACCAATATTATGAAGCTGTAGATTCTTTCTTATGAAGTGAAACGAAGAGAGGGAAAAATATGGTGGGGAAGAAGATGAGAGAATCAGCATTCGTCCAAAATTGATTTCCTTTCTGAATGGTTTTGCCAGCTGGAGAAATTGAATAAATCACAGTATCATTTAAAACTGGTTTTGTTGCAGATCCATTGCCTTAGGTGCATTGATCTTGTTCTGTGTTCTGCTTGAGTGTGTTACAATTCTATATAAGAATTTATTTGACAACGTTATCTTTTTGTGGTTTCTAATAATACTATCGGGAGTGACTAATTTTATAGAAATTGATTCTGGCAGAAACCAGGATGGAAATCAAGGTTGTACCTACTAGCTAAAGTCCCACCCACACTCAGTCTGCTTCCCATCAAATTGAGAATATACTTAACTGTGCTTATATGTATTGCAACTTACACCGCTGCATTCAGAATTTTAAGGTACCTTTCACATTTGTGATTAGGGCTATCTGACACCTAAATATGCGGATATTTTTAAAAATACCACTGATAGCGGGAAGAAAGCAAGCAAACTTTTTTCTTGTACCCAGGGTTATTTACACAAATGAGAAGTATTTTTGGACGACAAAATGTGTGGGAATGCATACGTGTGTCTTCATGTGTATACTATGCCATCATACATAGACTGCATTTATGACACCCTTGGCTGTCTCATCTGTACTTTACCTATCAATCTCCCTCCTCTGGGAATTTTTCAGACATTCCAAACCATTAAACAGCTTTGAACAGCTGCCTTCAGGAAAAAAAAATCATTATGAAGTTTTCTTCTCCACCATCTGCTTTGCATTTTCCATTGTTAAGCCTCACTCTCCTTTGCAATGAAATAAACAAAGCAAACAGAAATACCACACTATCCCAGATTTCAGAGGTACAAATTCTGTCACAGTGATTATTTAAGAGATTATTTTGTAGGGGCAATTTTGTCTTGCTTTTGCCTTTTCTGACATACAGTGTGTCTGTCCCAAGTTCTGAGTTCTGAAAGTCTGTGCTTCAAACTCTGACATTTTATCCTGGGGGTCTCTCTTCGGTAATTTTTAGAGAGATTTTTAATTTATATATATTTTCCTACTCTTTAGAGCTGAATGTTTGGATTCAAGGTAAGCATCATAACTGTCTTCAGAGCGATTTCCTCAGGTTCTAAGAGGAATTTTGATGAAGTGTCTCATTAAGCATTGTTTTAAATTGAGTCTCTTGCAAAAAGTGGTGTATGCAGAAAATCATCCATATTATGATATAAAAAAAAAGTCTTAACTGATAGTGAGATGATCTCAGCCACTATATGAAGTTACTCGCTAGAGTGAACAAAGACTTTTCTCTGCATTTGAACACTTGCCATTAAGGTTTCCTGAAAATAATAAAGATACCACAAGCAGTTTAAAATAATCGTATTTGGTCCCTGTGTATTTGGAAGAAAAGTCTGGTAGTTTTTTCTCACTGTCTTGGTAGAGATAATTGTAAATTTTTATACTGTATGCTTAGTCTGAGTTGTCATTACAGCTCAGGATAACATACTAAATGAGGTGTAAAAAGTGATTTTGAAACTTGGCTTGTTTCTTTCCTGAAAAAGTGAGAATTCACATGGCAGCGTAAAAAACTTGACTTATTTTAATAAAATAAACAGAGGTTTGTTGTTTGGTATTGTCGTGGCCTCTTCATAAATATGGTAGAGAAAGAGTTTGCTAATTTTTGCTGACTTTATGTAGTATTATGGAGACAAAAGGCATTCTGCAGAAGTTTTTATTTATGCCCAATATGGTATTCTGGTTATTATGATTTGATTTATTTTAAAATAAATGACATTTCCAAATAGTAATGTTTTAAAACACAATGCAGGCCTTTAACTCAAGAAGAAATAGCTCATCGGCGTGAACTTGCAAAACAAAGGCATGCAGAAAAATTGGCAGCAAATCAAGGAAAGGAATTGTCAGAAAAGCCCCCAAGTGAAAATTCACCTGAAGGAACTGGGAACACTGGTGATACGAAAGGTATGTAATGCTCTGCCATCTACTTTTCTCAAGGGATATTTGTTTAATAGTGGCGTCTAGGTGTTGTCAAGAGGCTGTGTGTCTTACAAAGAATCATCCACGTGCCAGTCCAAACAGTTCAATAGATGGAACTGAATGAAGAGTGAGGAGGGATTTGTAAGAAAGCCAATAGTTCATACATGCTGTAAGTAGTGCCGTGGATACCTGTGCCTATAGCCTGGGAACATGCTTAGTCTCGGAATTTTGAGTCAGTGAAGACTGATGATGTTCTGATAACCAAGTAAGTAATTTTCACTCTAAGCAGAAAGGTGTGGTGACTGACTTTGCTCTTCTGTATGGGGTAGAAAGATTCAGGTTTGTTTAGCTTGCCGCTAGAACCTTCTTATGGACTTGATACGAGCATTCTTTATGCCAATATAACTTTCACTTCCTTTAAGCTTTTATGAGAGTTTCATTAAAAAGAAAGCAAACAGCCTAATAATAAATCGGTATAAAAGCAGCGTAAAGCAATAGGACTGGATTATAAGTTACAGTGGGGTCTTCTTGCTGTCTTTTATTGTGTCTCCAGATGTGACAGGATAATGTGTAATTGAAGTGGTGTTTTGGTTTTTTTTGTCTTTGGATGATGAGACAGAAAATGCTTTTATGCTTCATATATTTTTCTAACTTTGATTAGGCGAAGAGCAACAGCTCACTGGTCAAGTAGAGAGCGTGACCTCAAAGGCGACGAAACAGGAAGCAGACAACAAAGAGCCTTTCATTGCTTTTGCTAGAGTGTTCAGTGGCGTGGTGCACAAAGGGCAAAAGATCTTTGTTTTAGGACCAAAATATGACCCTGCTGAGTCTTTGCATAAGGTAAGAGGTGACAGTGAACTGTTATCATAACTTGGGATTCTTTGGGACACTGATGACAACTTTTTACATGTTGCTCACTCAAAAAATAGGAAAAAAAGGTTCAAAATAAATGATTCTGTGATTTCTAATGTAGGCAAGTGTGGTAATAGCTGTTTGTGTCCCTAAACTCATTAGAAACATTAACATTCCAAAGTAGTTGAAGTACAGCGTTGTATTAGCTAACAATGAATCAGGATGCACATACTTAGATTCAAAGAAAACTTGTGAAGGAAAGAACAATACTTTTGGGGAAGAGGAAGGTGCATAATATTACTGAAAAAAATGGTGTTAAATGTTTTGAGATCGTGGTCATAGAAGTTCATGACTTATAAATTTACTTTAAAATGTTTGTTTTCTCAGTGACAATGAAAAGTGAACTAGGAGTAGCACACATCTAAAAATTACCAAAGAAAGCATTATTTTTATTTTCTTGGTAACATTTGCTCATTTGCCTAAAGACTGGGTTTTTGGAAGGGAAAAGAATATTTTCAAGCATATATTGGGTTTTAATATCTAACTTTTGAAATGAAAATGCTTTAGAATGTGTTTCTCTCCTTTGGAATGCAAGGAAATTTTGAGGAAGAAGTTTTTATCAGTACTAAGTGATAAATAACCAACAGTGGTTGTTTTACTCTGTATAGCTGTCATCCCAGTGTCCTGCTACGGATGAGCTGCCATTAGTACCTCATATGACTTGCTGTACGTTGGAGAATCTCTACTTGCTTATGGGAAGAGAACTTGAAGATCTTGAAGAAGTACCTGCAGGAAATGTTCTGGGTAAGATGTAACTAGTATTTAATTTCCTAGCTTGAATCCTTATATCATCCGAAATACACTGAATTTGTTTTGATGTGATTAATAGTAAGAAAACCTAAATAAATCTCTGAATGTTTTTAGGTATGTTGTGTGTGCAAAAAATGAAGGTACGCTAATTAAACTGCGATTTCAGTTAACTTTGAGTTGTGAGGAGGGAAAAGATGCATGAATAGGAGAAAACGGGGGATTACATTAGCTTGTTACCTTCAGGCTGGAGTGTTGCCAGGTAAGCATCACTGCCAGGAATTGCCAAAGGCAGCAGTAAGGTCTCTTACTTTATAAATTTCCGGGATTATTTATAATATTTTCCCAACAGTGGACATTCTGTAATATGACTTCTCTAGTGATATGGATAATTGTAGTTTTATTTATGAGACTGCTTGAACTATGATGGTAAAAACGATTTCTTTTATGGCTGTGGCAAATTTTGCATTTTCTCCTCAGACAAGGTTCTAAGTGGTAAGTCATCCTAATCATTGAGTTATGCTATTTCATGGCAGATTCTGAGCTGCCTTTCTCTAGAGTGTGAATAGCATTTTTTGCTGGTTTTGTCTTTCATTTGTCTGGTTTTAATATCAAAAGTAGTGTTTAGAATTTAGAAAGTGTAAACTTTTTTTCATTTTGTGAATGAAAACGCATGAACTACAGAAAAATACAATTTTTTTCCCATCTCTTGTCTAATTTTTAGAAATTTGTAGTAAACATATAGTAAATTAGGAATAGGTGTACTCTGTCAGGGTTGGAATTGTTAATCTAGGCAGTTGATCATGCTGGTCACTTTTAGCATGGGCCAGGTATTCAGAACATAGGCAGCTGGTGATTTAGTGTTATTTGAAAGCTTAATACTTTTAAATTCTGAATCATATCTTACTCTAGTCTGATGCCTAAGCTGACATTTTCAGTATCAAAATGTATTAAGTATATGGTCTGTTTACTTCAAAAATTGATTAAGAATTTTGAAAAAAAAATCCCACGCCAAAACACTGCAGTACAAGTATCATCTTTGTGCTTACTGAATAATAAATACTCCTGGGGCTGCCTCCTGCAGAGAAAAATATATTGAGGGTATTATATTATGATTTTAGTGTTAAGAGTTGGACCAAATTTCAAGAAACATTTTTGTAACCAATTAATTCTACCAAAAAGTTGTGAGTAGTCTCTACTGCTGAAGGCTGCTTTTCAATGGGGTCCAGCTTTTCCACGAGGAAAAGCTTATTAGGTGAGTAATATGGAAGTTACAAATGGTGACATAGGATTTGTCCTATTTTGAAGAATTCATTGGAATTTTAAGACCAGAATTAATAGTCAGAGCTTTTATCTGGACTATGGTGTTTCGTCTCTTTTTACCAGGTCATTGTCTAGTCTCTTTATTTATTGACAAAACAAGTTTTCATTGTTACCTGGAACAAGTATATATATCTCTCTCTATATATATATATTCAAGTATATAGGTTTTTTGGGTTTTTTTAATCTGTTCTAGTTTTAAAGAATTTTTGAAACTAAAAGCCCTGATTACCTTCTTGTTCATTTGTTTCTCCCATTTCCCTGTAAAGCTGCATTGTTAATTTACATGAATTCAATAAACACCTTTACTGATTTGATGATGATTTACCACACTCGGGAGAAAATGCAATACATTTATATGAAAGGAATCTGTAACAATGGTGATGCAGGATGTTTTATTATTCCAGTTAGTAACAGTGATTTCTGTTTCAAAGGCCATTTATCTTCCAGCTTTAAAGCATACCAGCAGTGATTCCTCTCCAGCCATATAAGGAAATTGCTTGTAGATTATCTAGCAAATTAAGGAAGCTTTTCTGAAAGCTCTGTATTTTTACTCTGTGTAATTAAATTATTGCCATAAGGAATACACAGTTAATCATGACTGCCTATTTCCACTTTAAAACTTGCAGTATAGGGTTTTTTCTGATTTTTTTTTTTTTTCTTCAGGGTTTGGAGTTCTTTTGCTATTATTTATAGGTTGTTTCTTACAAGGAAGATCTATTTGGGCCTAGTGAGCAGCCTTTTTATACCTTAAATTGTCTTAGGCAAAGGTTTAATGGTCAAAGACATGGCTTGATACATAGTTGTTTTACTGAAGATGAAAAGATTTTATCTCTTGTACTTTGCGTCCAGTTAAAACTCCCTTAAAATACTACTCTCCTTTTAGTTCCTAAAAATCTGAGGAACTTTTAGCAAAATACTGTAAGAGGAGAAGTAATGAAGCATACTGCACTTGACAACCAGAATTCAAGAACATCCAGCTGAAAATCAATGCTGAGTCCCTGTCTAATATGTATAGCCGTTGTGGCAGGGTTTTTTTTATATCATTCTAAGTCCTGGACATTAGGAAAGGCAAACTGCTTTACATGAGTAAATTTGTATTGCAAGTTTGCAGCTCAAATGTTTTGTCAGAAGTATTTGTCAGAAAGCTTTAAGCGCTATGTCATTTTCAAGTAATCTGGCAAACACACAATACTGCGTCCTTTCACATAGCTGTTTATAATTTGCAGTTTTGTTTCTTTAAAATATGTAAATACTGTGCATTTTTTATAGTCCTTGAATAGGAGGTGAGATATGATTTAAAACAAATGAGAAAGTTCTTGGGGACCAAGGATAATAAAGTCTTTGTAGTAAAGCTTCTTTTTAGAATTATTTGTCAGAATATCCTGTGAAAAGAGTAAAATTCTTGTCTCTGACGAAAACACCTGGTTTGTAGTATTTGTAATTCAGAAACACTATTGATTTCTCCGCTGTGAGAACTACAAAGGAGTATGTGAACAAAATGCCTTCTGAGGAGAGAGTACTGTCTTATTTTTCACTGTTTTTTTTCTCTGCTTTTCTGTTAGAGGTCCTGTCCAAGCAGACAGGAAATTATACTCGGTAACTGGTAGTACCAGGTTCTACTTTGTACTGTGAATGAACAGACCTTGCAAGAGGAGAATCTGGTCACTGGAGCAGCAGATAGAGTTTCATTAGCTTAGGTGTGTGCTCTTGGGTTCCAGATAGCACTCGTGTTTAGTTCAAACTGCTGAATGAAAAATGTGTCATTGGAAAAGGCCATGAAAAGGATCTTGAGGTTCAGTTTGGCAAAATGTTGAAGAACTGATCCAAAAATAAACTGTGTGTCTTCATGCGTTGTTTCAGGGATGGCTTGTTTTTCTGTATGGTGTCACAGGCCCTTCTGCATTGTATGCTGTTGCTGAATTTGAACCTCGCTGTGGTCAGAGTGTCTGAGCCTTGTCTTGCAGATGGTCACTTGTCCTTATTGCACTGCTGGCCTTCTCTGTACCGCTGTGTCCTGTCTCAAAGGCCCTATGAAATTCTGCACTGGCTTCACTTGTCTTGCAGTTGAGCTGATGCCTCATTATCTTAATAGAAACAGTGTTACCTGTTTTGTAAATGCTAACTAGGTATATGAATATCATGCTTAAATTCCAAAAATAGAAGTGTGCTTGCAAACAATAAATATGATGATTATGTCTGTCACCTAAATCTGCATCTCAAAATCAGTTGAGATCTTTTGATTCCAGGACATCTCAGGGATGTTTTGGGCTCACCTTTCAGAAACTGCCTGAATATCCATTGGATAGAAAATGTTGTATCATAGACTTTGAACCCAAGTCTATGTGGTCTTTTGAAAATGTCCTGTGTATTAAGGAGAGGGACTTAATTTTGAATTCCAAAGACTGCCTGACTGCATATTCTTAGTGACACTGTAATGAATACTGACCCGTGTTTGCATAATCCAGTGCTGTGCAAATAGCAAGAAACTGTAATTGCCCCACTCTCTTTAAAGGTTTATCCTTCTTTGCTATGGCAAAAATGTCAGAGAAAGGAGCTTCATATAGACAATTATCTAGTTATCCAGATGTGTTTACCTTCTTCAGTTGATTGAGTATTGTAGAAGCTTAGGTCCTTGCTGGGACGCTCCCCTTTTACAGGGAACATCTATGGTACTGGAGGTTCCTGCTGCTGAGCAATTAAGTTTATTTATTTATTTCGTTGTTTATTTGTTTAAACCAGGCAAAGGAGAAATACAAATACAGAAAAAGCGCCATTTTGTAACACTTGTTCTGTCATTTTTGTGGTTGAAGACAGAAAAAGAACTTACTGGGTGATCCCCAAGGTAACAGAAGAAAAATTAGAAAGCAATATGTAACGAAAAAGTAATTTGGGCTCCTAAGACTGAGCAAATGCATGCCCTCCAGATGCACATAATAGCTTCCTTGCCCCGCTTCTTGTTGTTTTTTCTTGTTGCTGTCCTGTAATTGAAGGAAAAATGCCCTTTTTCTGTGGAAAAAGTGTTTTTTTAGCAATGAAAACAGTTGTTGGAGGTAGTGTAAAAATGTACTTTAAATACAAAGTAGTGTGTTTTTGTAGTGATACCGAGCACAGGTGAAAGGCCTAGGATCCCATCCTGAGTATTGGTTCCTTTTCCGAGTAATTTAAGCAAATACTGATGCAAAAAACAAGGAACGTGTTTCTGGAAAGACTGGTTTAGGTACTTGTAGAAGTACAAGTATGTTTAAGTACTTGTATATGTGAATAATATGGGTTTGTTTTAAACTTGGCTCAGAGTCGTATTTTTCTGAATAAATAATTGAAGGATCATGAAGTGATATCTTTTTGTTAATTGGAATAAGGTTTATCTCAAGGCATGTGGTGCATGTGTGCTCATGCCTCTGCACACATGAGGTCAGACTAACATGCATCTTAAAAATTGATGTGTATTCTGCTTTTTATCCACACGTAGCACAAGAGCCTTGTGTTTGCTGCCATACAAGAACTAGATTTTTCTGAAAGCTCTCCTGTATGATTATTTAAGTGCTTTTGGTGTTCCGTTGAAGTGTTAAAAGCAAAGCTTTCCCCTTACCACTAGATTTGTATTGTGTCAGTGTAATGCTCATAGGAGGCTAGATGATTTCCTGAATGTTTTCAAATGCAGTTAACTACGTGAGTATCAAGTGTTCTACCAAATTCAGAGCATGTGTTTCTCTAATTTACCAAATAGCATTGTTGAAAGCAGAAATCTAGAAGGCACTTCTGTTGCCAGCTGACTATGAACTGACTTCCTACATGACAGACTGCTGTGTACCTTGGGTTTTCCATTTCTAAAAGGCTTGTTTTCCCATACAATGATCTTTCAAGATTTAATTATTTATAGAGCACCTATAGGATTCTTGACATGTAAACAATATGACATGGGAAATGTAGGTGAGTACCTTTCTGAAGATAGGTGCCATACAGCTGCGGTTAGTGCGAAGAGCTGGTATGAAGTATATGACTAACCTCATTACAAGGTATCTAACAAGCATTTTATTCCTTTAGGACTTCATCGAACAATTTAGGAGCTTTTAATAAGCAGCCTCTGTTAAGAGCAAAGAGCAGCTGCAAGCGGCGATGCCGTTTTAAAGGCCCAGAATGGCTTTCTAGGACTGGTGCCAGCTAGCAAGCATTACCACCTTCTGTGAAAGCCCTAGGAACAGCCCTGCTGTTGCACCAGCTTTTTATTTCTGTGCAAACATTTGGTGGGCTAATTTCACTCTCTGAATCAGTAATGTGATTATTTAAAAAATAAAGTAGCCAGCTTGAAGTGATTCCAGCTGCATGGGCTGCCTCATCCCCGCGTGTTGCCAGCAGTGAACACAGGAGGGCAGTCTTCCTCAAGGATGTTACTGGAATTAGCTGAAAACGGTGAATGAAACAAAGAAAACTCAAACCTTTGTCTTCAGTTCTGGAATACTTACAGTTTTTATCATTAACTGCCATCTTAAAACCCCAATGAAATAACCTTGCATTTTAAACTAGTTTGTAGTAATCCAGCATTATTCAGGAAAAGGTGTAGAATTGAAGGGATGTTGTTATTGAATGACGGTTTATCTCTGTGAACTGTTGAGCTTACCTGACTTCACTGTATCTATATTAATTTCCTTCCCAGTTAGTCTTGTATGAGTAGTGAAATTGTGGAAAAAAATTTAGTACGTTCAAGCTGGTTTTTTGAGCTAGAGACATAATAGATAATCTGTTGTTTGGCCTTTTTCAATGCTGGAAATGGAAACCATTTTCTTAACTCTATTTTTGCTGTGGTGGACTGAGTCCCTTGGCAGTTACTGCTCTTTGCGGTGTGTAGTTCCCAAAGCAGGCTCAATAATTCCTCTTGCTTGGTGGGTAATGTAACATAACATGGCGCACAGCTAATGAAATAGTATCAAATGAAATTAGAAGGGTATTTCACTGATCATCTGATAAGTTTCCTTTACCCTGTTTGCCTTACCATTTCTGCTCTTTTATTTGTGATTCCATTTGGGGGGATTTGACTTGACAAACTTTATTACAAAAGAAATAAATGATTCATTACCTCCTTTTCAAATCAATATAAACATATCACTGGAGAGTTAAAAATATATGACATGTCTTAGGCCAGAGGTATAGCACTGACATGTGCCTTTATTGACCTAGCTAAAATTTTTTGGGGAGGAATTCTGTGAATGGGTAATAGTTTCCTTATTAAGCCTTTTTAGGTTGGGTGGTTTTTTTTAAATTTATATTGAAGTATTTAAATTGTTTTTTGAGTATTTTTTTTCTGTTTTTCTGACTGTAACTTCTTAAGACTATAAAAGGAAATCACAAATGTAGTAATTCTTTCTGAAGAAAACCACTTCTGAATTCTCTAGTGCTTCTGGAATGTTCTTTGCTCTAATATTTGGGAGTTTATTATGAGATCTTAAAAATGTGTTTAGTCTTGCCAGTGAAATACAAGGGGGTTGAAATGAACTGTATGAGATTATTTAAGCTAAAGTCTTAACACATTCATCTAACCAAAAATGCCTTTAAGTTTGCTCTTGACCACTGTTGCATTGTATTGTCAAAAAATTAAAATAATTAAGTTTTTTAGGAAAAGACATAATGCAATGAAACATTCTGTGGCAGTTTTAAAGCTTTTAGTTACTATAATCTGCAAAATCTGAGCTTTCATGTAAATGAAAATTGGATTTCTAAATAACCTTCCCAATGTGAGGCATGCGCTCCTGATTCTTTGGGGTTTGTGTGCAGACAGATACTTGCTGATGCTTGAGGTTTCCCAAATAGTACGAGAAGGAAAACTGCCCAGACTTGTTGATGTTCATTGTTGCTACTTATATGCCTGTGGGCAGCAGTAGGACTAGCAAGAACCAAGACCATTTCATACCATTGCTGCTTGAAGAAACTCACAGCACAGCAGTGGGCACATGCTCTGCAGCTACTTGATAGAAAAAAATGTAGAAATAACTGGAAAGAGGGTTTGGAGTGCAGACAATGGTCTCTGTTTATCACCTCTGTGGTTGTTTCAGAAAGAAGTGATGTTTGGCCTTGAGACTTCAGATTTGCGGGATGCCTGTAATTACACTGATACACACTGATCAGTGTTCAGGGCCGGTGTTAAAGGAGGCTGACTCCTTTCCCTCATGTAAGGGTGGAGAATTGACTTACGTAGTCATTGCCTCCAGGCAGATGTTACTCAGCCTTTCGATATCTGTGTGTGGGTTTAGGTCACAGATACTAGCTGGCTTATCTCCAAAATTGCCAAACCTTTTTTGTGAGTACATAGTTGGGTGTGATTTTTCAAGCCTCTTTAAAATGAGAGAATAGGGATTTTCCCCAGTATTGCACAGTTACTTTCTTCAGTCACCGTCTATATATTATTTTTAGTCTCTCTCTCTATGAAACTGAGTATAGAATCACAGAATGCTTTGGTTGGAAGGGACCTTCAAAGGTCATCTAGTGCAACCCCCCCCTGCAGTGAGCAGGTCCATGTATAAATAAGGGAGAGCAGTTATCTACAGAAGTAGCTATCTTTCTTTCATGGCTAAGGAACTTCTTATTTTTCTCCAGTACTGTAAGAGGGATGTTAAAGTAGTCAGCATCACCCATGTAAAATGGTAATAGAAGTCTTAAGAGGACATTTTGAGATGATTGGCTGAGCTCACATCCATAATGTTGCATTTGGGATTTTTTTTTTTTTTTTTTTTTTTTTTTTTTTTTTTTTTTTTTTTTTTTTTTTTTTTTTTTTTGAGCATACAGAGAAACACCACTGATGATTTTAGGGAGTTATCTCACATCTTCATTTGAAGAGCCTGATAACTATATCCTCCCTCAGTATGCTTATTAAAATTAGTTGGAGCATGCTTTTGTCTTTGGTGTTTTGTATTAAACCAGTATCCTCTTTAGAATGTCAGTACAGTTTAGTAGGTGGCAGTTCATAGTATAGCCATGTGCTCTCTACTTTCTTACACTGTGGTTCTAACAGGACCGTCTGACTTGCCTTGATTGGCTGAAAATCTCTAAAGATGTTTTAGTGTCTGTAACTAAATGAGGTTCTATGATGGATAAACCAAAGTGACTTCATGTTTGTACTCAAAGTTGTTTGAATTCCATTTCTAAGAATACCCTGCCTGTTAGTGCCACTATGAAATATCGTACGAAGTAGGAAGCATCAGTTCAGGGATGAACTTAGATACTAGGGCATGCCTAATTTGAGGAATTAGTGTTTAAGGTTCAGATTTCCTCAGAGGTGTAAATGACCTGATTTAACAAGGATCTTTGTTTATACCTGAACCTTTTGTCCCTCTGTAGAGTGGTATTAGGTTTGTTTTCCCACTTCTGAATTAAACACTCTGGAGAATTCCCTTTGCAGAAGTAGTTTGCTGTAGAACTCAAACTTTCAGAAAGCTGTTTTAAGGGAACATTTCCTTTGCTTAATGTGGCTGTGGGTTTTCTAAAAATCAAACTGAGAATGTGCAGTGTCATTGCAGGAATAGGCACAAAACAATCACTTTAAGCACAGATGAGTTTGAAAATATGTGCCTTCTTACGTGTACATTCATGCATAGCAGTTCAGACATAAAAAAACATCATAAATCAAATCTGTTTAGGAATGTGTGCAATTACCAATGCAGAAAAGAAATTTTATTCTTAAAGGATTTTAAGTTGAGCAATGTTATTTATGGAAAACACATCGCTCATGCTACTGTGAACGGTGTACTTAAATCAGATAGTGACATTTTTTAAAAGAAGTATATGCTTTTAATTAGCTGGCTATTCCTTTAGCTCTTCAGCACAGATAAAGTTCAATTTCTATTAGACAAATTAAGCTTTTCAGCTTCATTGCAAAGGTAGTCAGTTCATATACTAAAAGGTAGTTGTAAAATGTAGATTTTTCTCATACGATCAAGCTGTAGTATACTGTGGGGCCGATAATAAAAATGTGACTGGAACACTGTCATATAGGTATCATTTAGGCTGGACTTTTATTTAAATGTGGACTTGCAAAGACATGCAAAGATGTAAATGTAAGGGTGTAAAAACTTTGATTAAACTGTCAAATTATCTGTTTGGATAATCATTGTTTTCTGTGTCTTAGAGATGTATTTTACACTGTTCCTAATGTAGCTTCTCTCTTGCCAGGCCTTACATGCAGTGCTGCTTCTTTACCCTTTTGTAATCTCGATCATGACAATGTGCTTTTCCCAACACATCCTTAAATAACACAAACCACCCGCCTAGATAACTGTATTAATGATACAAAATATGTTCATTTCTGATGTTTATCAGTGCTGAAATATATCGTGTGTATCTTAGGGGGGGAGAAGAAACTTGGATCTAGAAATTACAGTTTAGTTGTCTCAAAATGTTACCCTCTCTGTGCCCTGCAGGAGGCAGTGAATGAGTGGTGGGTGCAAGTAGTTTCTGTAGGCAGTGCAGCTTCTGTTGGTTAATCTAGTTTCTCACTGTTTTTGCATAGTTCTTGACTTCTGAGTAATTTCTCTTAAATCTTACCTCCTTCAGATGTAGTACCTCAGGAAGTTGTTCTCTGTATATGTGGTTTTAGCAAAAGGAAATTTATAATTCGCTTGAATTGGTAATGATCAGTATTTCTGTATAATCTCTTTTCCAAGGTTATGCAATATTGAAACTCCTTTACATGGCTTTGACTGAGTAAGGCTTTTTGCCATCATTACTTTAAACAAATATCCTGTGAACACAACAGTTCAGAAGAAAAGAAAATGGTGGTTTTCTTTGTTCTTCAGCGAGTTTCAGTTTCTTATGACGTATGCACAAGTGTCTAATAAGGATTATATTTTAAGTTGGATAATAAATGATCTCAATATTCAGAGCATCTGAGTGATGATGATGATGAATCTTTGACAAATTAGGGTAGTTGGAGAATTTTTGTGTTAATTTTCCATGTGTTTCTTTACTAGATATGGAAACAGGAACCAGGTAACTTATTTTTATCCTTTAAACTGTTTTCTTATTCCCATTTAGTGTGAAGCCAGAGGGCACTATTTTTCATACAATACAAAAACATGTAGCTATTTCCATTTTGGGTAAAGGTCTCACAGCACTATCAGTATAGTGAAAACTTTGGATTATGGTTTTTAATGTGCATTTCTTCATGCAGTATATTTACAAATGTTTTGACTCTAAATTCATCTCATGGACTATTCTGAAAGGCAAAAATCTTCAATCAGTGTACTGCCTGCTCACTAGCTCAACTCGGAAATAATGTGTTGCTTTCATAGTGTGGTGTTAAGTAAAGCCACTGTCATGAAAGCATCTTGCTCAGCTTCCTTTTTTTCTTTGTTACTTCCTTTGTCCTGAGAGAAGCTACTGTTTTTTATGAAAAAGAGATGGGAAAATTCACCTCTGTAAATGTTGCTTTAACTTTCATGACTACACTAGTTGCCTTCTGCACAGAGTAATAGCCAGGCCGTAGAAATTAGGCTGTACCTCCCTCATTTGCCTTTGGAGTGTTAACATGGCTCTGAAATCTACCATTTTTCCCCTAAGCTCCCCACCCCAAACCTTAGTGTTAACCTCCTGTTTTCTCTTCGGGTTCCACCTTTCTCTCTGCCTCTCCATCTGTTACTCTACCTCAGCTTTTTATTTTGATTACCTTAGTTATCCCATGTCAATAAAGTAAGACTATAGGAGAATATTTTGGTTAACCACAACCTAAGCAAATGCAACAGCCCTTCTTCTAACTGGCATTGTTTATGCAGAATAAACCACTAATCCATGAGGGCAATTTATTTGAATGTGTTTT
>NW_010405463.1:46157-64095 GCF_000710305.1 Buceros rhinoceros silvestris | reverse complement strand
GCTGGAACACTTCCTAATCTTAGGCAGGCCTGCGTAAAGGAGAGAGGAGCAGGATACATGCTTTCACACCCGCATGTGAAGAAGTGTTTGTCTTATTGTGTAATAGACCTAGTGCCTGTAATACACAACATTCTTGCAATAAATACCATCTGGGATTGTGAAATGCCTCTGCTTCTACGTTTGAACTAGCCACACAAGCCTTTTATTACTTCATATATGTCTCTTTTGCTTCCATTGTCTGTTGTTACCAGAATTTCTTCAAGGAGTTCAGAAGAAGCAGGGAGGGGTTGCAGTGAGGGCATGGGAGTCTGAACGAGGAAGACCTGTTTGGAATCAATTCTGCACACAACCCCACTGAACACAGACACGGTCGCAGAGAACTGAAATCCTGTGTAACAAATGGGAAGGTCACGAAGTCAAGAGGTTGTTAATAAAGGCTGTGTTTTAGTGAGGTATTTGCTAAATATTTTCCCGAAATTTTGATGTTGTTTCATGCTTCGCATTGAATTGCACAAGTGTTGTGAGTTGTTTGGCCTGTCTCAGGGTGTGAGTCATGAAGCTGGCTTTGTCTGGCTAGTGAACTGTGGGGGGGAGTAAAGGCAGGGCTATATTTAGGAGTATCAACTGATGTCAAACTGTGGAACACTGCTAAACAACGGTGTTAAAGGGGCAGCGCTGGATAGTTTAGGCTCAAAGTTTAGATTGTTTGTAGTGGTTTATTATTTAGTAAATAACTGGAAAAGCTGACATTTACTAGAAATGATCTTTTGCAGAGGCTGCAGGCCAAGCTGTGTGAATTTCAGCTCTATTTGTACTTACCTAGTGATAGCTATTTAAATTGCATTGTCAAAACTGTATGAACTGAAGATAGCAAGCAACTTCTAGTTTCACCATACATGCTTCAGAATCTGAATTTGTAAGAGTTTGTTATTTATTAAAATTTGTTCAATTCCATTATAGGTAGATGGGGTAATATTTGAGGGGTTCCTACCATTGTGAGTTTTTGTCTTAAGGTGCAGAACAATTGCTGGCTTGACTTGATTGTATTTTGAAATTCTGGCATTAATACCTGGAACCAAATTTAGGTACCTTTTTGCACATAGTTAAGACTGAAAAAAGTATGGTTCTTTTCTACCCTTTCTTGCTCCCTACTACCTAAGTCTCTCCAGTGAGGTATGTTATGTGCTTGGGCAAAATTCAAGCCACTGATTTTAAAAGATGAGAGGCACCATTTTCTAAGGCTGCTTCTCTGTCATAACTGTCATGGACTCTAGCTAGTGGTTTATGTGGGGATTTGCTTTGGTAACTTTACTTTGTGCAGGCAGGTTTTGGTAGATAATTCGCCTGATTTGGTAGTGAGTGTTTTATATCGCTGTCTTTGTTTCTGGGCTGTCTGTGTGAAGACAATGAGATTGCAATAGGAAAATTGTAATGAATTTAAAGACCCCAGCTGAGATGTGAGTTAAAGCTTTTAACAGAATGGAGATTATTTCTGTCATCCTCACGAATTTGAAGTGGGCAGGTTTTTCAAAGGCACTTGGTATTGGCTTAAGCTCACTGTTGTTGACCTGAAGGTAGGCAGACCTGAGCCAAAACAGTGTACTGGTGGGAAATAGAAAACACACACTCAGAATATATAAGTTATACAGTTGTTTGAGTTAATGAATGGGGGATAAATCAGTGTATCTGTTACTGTCATTTTAATCTTCTTTGGCTAAAGTATCGTCATTGCCCATTTAGATGGAAGTCTGTTTTGGTGACTAATTGAATTTCTGAAACATAATATTGAGCATCAAATACTCATTTAAATACTTGGTATTTTCCAAGTGTCATATGTTAAGATTTGTACAAATCATGCTTTGTACAGTATTGAAGAACTGGGTCAAGATTTGTGAGTTGCATGACTGTGAACCCTTAATCTAAATACAAATGCAAACCTGCTGGTAGTTCTTGTTACATCAGTTATTTTACTTGCATGTTAGCAAAGACATTCAAACCGATTGCCCCCTCTTTAGTCTGCTGGAGCTGTTGAGGACAAGGAAGTTGAAAGCACACGTGATGGATTCTCAAGGCAGCCTACGTGGTTCATGGATGCAAAGGGCTGTGTGCTGAGAAGCTTTCAAAAGAGCACCTAAAATATTTCTGAACTTTTCCACAAAAGATTAATTGTTTTGTGGTGTTCAAAAATCAAGTTCTTTTAGCAGTAGTAGTAACAAAGCCTGGATTCCTGTGGACTGGTGTCCTTAAAATCCTTAGCTTCCCCCTAAGCTACGCCTATCCTGCAGTTGTGGGTGTCCCTTTTGGCCAGCCAGGATGTGCAACGCTGGTTGCCAGGCAGCTGCTTCCAAGTGGGATATATAATGATCGTGTTTTGCCTGCCCTTTTTATTGTGAGCTCACCAATTTTGGTCTCCCTTTAGTACTTGGCCATTGATTTTACATATCTTGTGGAAACTTGATTATATCTGAACCCTCTCCTCTCTCTCACTGGTAAACTTAGTGGAAGTTGACAACATGTTTAAAAGTTGTTGAGGGGAGACTGTGTGATTACAGGAGTTGCGTTTACTCTGGAAATGAGACTAAAAACATACTCCATTTTTAACAGATTCTTTTGTGTACATAATCCCATCAGGAAGTATGACATACTGCATTGGAAGCGTTGCTTCTTAACCGAAAAAAGTCATTTAAGCAATGAGCCATTTTTAGCAGAAATGCTTTTACATTTTTATTTGAAAAGGTTCTTCTAGCCAGAGCTCTTCCAAAGCATTTAAAACTGATATCCAGCAGTGGCAAATGGCCACGTTTCTTTTGTTCAGAAAAGCAGCTGACGTTCTGTGTTTTAAGGTTTTGCTTCGTCTTGAAGCAGCAGCCAAGCCACTGCTGTTTCTTGCGGGTGATACATGAGACCGCATCTGTGGACTCTTCAGCTTAGTCAGCAGAATGTGAGCCAGATTGGTCTATTTTCTGAGGGGTAGCATTGGGGCATGGAGACAAATTAACTTGTTTCAGGACCATGAGGTGCTAGCTGCACTTCCTTCATGATTGAGAGGGGAAAAAGGGCTCTTAACTAGTTTTATAAGATGCTGATCGTTAACTCTCAGCTGATATGACTAGGAGGTGGTTGGCTTCACCCTGCCATGGGAGTTTCACTGTGATTAATATGTTGATATGGCTTTTCTTGGACAACATGTCAGAAGCAGTGTCTTACAAATGTATTAATGCTTTGTTTGGTGAGGGAGTGAAAGTTGGTTGAGAGGGAAAATTGCCTGTTTATTAGATTAATTTTACTCTGTTTAGTTGTTGTCCTGAACTGGCTCACCCAGAGTCTGCCAAATGCTAGTGCTGGTGCTGGGAAGCCAGAATTGGGGGCAAGCTTGCTCTTTCTGGTTACTAGATCATCCTAGCTGTATCTGAGATGGTGTTCTTAGACTACCCTTTGGGGTAAGGTCTCTTCTTTTTAGCCTGTACTGCAAATGCAGCACTCTTAACCAGTGCTATTCCTGTTGAAAAGGAAATTAAACACTAAGGGTTTTCCAGATGTGGAGATGTTAAAGGTGCAAGCTCTGTTCCTGGTATCTTTTGTCAGTATGAGGCTCATGCCTGTTTTTAACAAATGGAGAGCAGTGTTGGGGATGTTATCATTGCGTGTAGACTGATGGGATATAAATAAAGTTAAAAGTTATTAGGTACTTTTTTGCAAGGGGCCATTAAAAATCAAGATCAGTTCTATTTAATTTCTTTTCTTCATTTTGAAACAGAGGAACATTTTAAAGCCCAATTCAATTATGTGGTCTTCTGCAGTGCCTTAAAAATTCTCATATCTTAGAAATGATCTATTTTTTTTTTCATTTTCTTCTTGACCTAGAGCTAATAAAAGTTAGTATGTTGCAATGTTTTAGGAAGTCCAAGTTGTATGGACTATGAATTACAGTAATAACTGTCAATGATAGATTAATTTAAGTAATCAGGAATTAGGAGGGGAGTGGCAGTCATTTTTCCTTTCCTGTGGTGGGGAAAAAAGATTGGGGGATAAGGAGTAGCAGTCTTAATTTGGGGGGGTTTTTTATGTTTTCAATAGACATGATTTTGATATATTTAGTTTACTCAGATGCAGACTGCCAGAAAAACTTAATGTGAAGCTGACTTGTAAAATTAATGATTTAAACATAGTTTTAATTTTGTGGAAAAATAAGAAAAATATTTTTATTGCTATGACAGAAACCTATTTTAACCAGAACAATGAAAGGCTAGCAGAACATTTTCTCCCGAATTTTATGTTGTGTTTTTTAGATACTTTTCTCAATCATTAATGTGTGTATTTTGAAATAACTTTTTCTGGAATTCCTTCTTTTCACTAAAAAATTATCACTATTCTCGCTAGATTTTATTTGGTATGTTTAAGAGTATATCTCTGCCTTTCAACCTGAGATCAGTATTAATGGTCCAGTCGTAGGTTTTTTGTTTGGCAGTAACTTCTTTATTGCATTTGAATGTATTTTCTGCTTATTTTGGAATTCATTTTGCTATTAAACTGGAGCGCATGATAAATAGCTCATTATCAGTGACTTCCTAGGCTGCTGATAATAACAAGTGTGTTTAAGGCATCCCCTGTGCCCTCTCATGCCATCTGTTTGTACACCCATTATGTCAAATAGTCCTAATCCGAAGCATTGGAAAAATGCCTTATTTTGTTAGAATCTTTCCTCTAATTATTCCCCAAAATATTACAGCTTGTAGCTACAAATGAGCTATTTAAAGATTTCTTTTAGCTTGAAATCTGATTTTGTATTATACTTTATACCTCTTGAAAACTATTGTATTTAAAATAAACATCAACAGCATAATGTAGACCGAAATAATTATTCATGGTACTTTGGAACGCTTTAAGCCATATTTCCCAAGGCAACAAAATAAGCAAGCAGAAATCACTTGTAGGCAGATGTATTGGGGGGGTGAGGGGGTTGCCTTTAAAGGCGAGCATTAGGCATTGGGTCAGGTCTTGGAAAATTGAATTTTAATTAGTTACTTGCCCGTCTTACAAGTTAACAGGATGAATGGCCAATGACTCAGTAGGGCATTTCCCACAAGATGTTGTGCACATTTGGTAATCGGCACACTGCTTCTGCTTGTGATGTCTGAAATACCCTAGTAACTGATGAGTCTTATCTTTGCATTTACCTGATATATTGAATGATAAAGGCCTCATATTCTTTTTTTTAACCGATGAAATGTAAATCAAGTATATTGGGATTCTGCAGCTAAATTCTAAAATCAGCACAAGGATGGACAAAATTTAATGAGCTTTTAAACTAACTACCATTGTCTTTTGTAATTGGCACTTCTAGTAGTAGCTTCTAAATTCCCCATGTACCTAGGATGTGTAATGAGGAACTTGTAGCAATATGTTCATGTAGCTTTTTCTAGGCAAACATGGCAAAACCGCCAAGTCTTCTACAGATTAAAATTAATTCCTTGCAAGATCAGTGCCTGAAGGCCTCATTAATTTTAACACTAGTTATAATTGATTCTGGGAAGTAACAGATGTTACTTGTATTTTATAATCTTCAGTTTAAGCGAACAGTATGTACATAAGGTCTGCCCATTTTCAGGACACAAGACTAAAACTGAATAAAACCAAAATGGCGTTTTCTCTTAATGGTCAGCTGGTGTTAGACCATGCTATAACTACTCTTATGAAGAAGTCATTTGACGTTATTGGTCTATTAGCTGAGATGAGTTATTTTGCTCTGTTGTGGGAATCATTTGGTAAAGAAATTAGAAAAATTCAGTTTGCTGTTGCACTCCAAACCCTAATGAACTTTAGATCTTCACTCACTTGCATCTTGCCTCAAGTGCTCTCATACAAATATTAAAATATTGTATGGTGTTTTATGTCTTCCCAGTGTCTACTTAAAAATAAATATTGAAATTCACTACATTTTTAAATAGAAAGACTTTGCCTCCATCTCCTTTCCTCTAACGTTAAATGTTTTTCACGCTCAGTCTGATAGAGCACACTTGATTCAACACTTCTCCTATCAGCCTCAGGCTGCTGTCTCCCCCTTCCCTGCCCCCTGAAGTTCTATATACATTTCAGTGCAGGTGAAATAGTTTAACAACAATTTAATAAAGCGAGAAGTGCTTGTTTTGGTTAGTACTTCTGATATATAATCTGTTCGTGTTACAGCCCTAAGACAATAGGATGCTATGTTAACAGCGTGTGTGCATAGTTAACATTGTTAATGGTAGTCCTGCAAAAGGCTAGAATTACAATTTCTCTACCTTTTTCTGACGTAACTACTGTGATATATATTCAGTGAACCAGAGAGGTTGATTTTAAAATATTTTGAGTTTTTTTCCTCTTTAATCTCAACGATATAAGCTGTATAAACTGTGTCTTTGCTAAAGGACTGCTGAAACATAGAGATTTGTTTTGCTGCTCTGCTACTTAGAGGGTATTCTACCAAACACTTCAGTGTTTTCTTGGGTTTTGTTGACATTTTTTTCATGGATAAGATCTATTGTCAATTTATAATGATGTATGAAACAGCTTTATGAAGGCCCAGTAGCCCCTTCTTTTACTTTCTTCTAAAAGGCAGTTGTCACCATTACAGCTGAAGTCTTGGAGAGTTCAAGTATAGGAATTACAAACGAAAGAACTGGGGTTTTTTTGTTAACTTTTCTCACTGAGCCAATAGAAATTATCAGTAGATGACTAGCGAGTATCTATCTGTGGGGCAAAGTAGGAAGACTTCCTAGAAACATGCAGAGCGACACCAAAAGAACTCTTCAGAAATCATAGTCGTCTAGAAGGCTTTCTTCTTCTATAGAGGATTGCTGGGCAAAATTTTTACCCTTGCATAGGATGTTCCATATGAATTCAGCTGGTATGATTTCCAGTACAGCATGTAATTTCAGTAATCTATTTTCAAAAGCACATTCACTATTACTAATAAAAAAACCCAAAAAACAACAAATGAGCATTTCAAAGGACTCTTAGATTATCAAAGTAAATATGTCGAAACAACCATTCCTAAATTCCATTTGTTTGAGACAACAACCATGAATTGCCTCTGAAGTTCTGCTACTGTTTTTTTTTTTTTTAAATCAGGTAAATTCAGATGTGTTGCTGTCAGGTCAAATTAAAATAATTTTCAAAGTAATGGTAAATCTAAAATTCAGTTTGTGTTTCAGGAACCCTTGAATAATTTTGTATGGTGCTAAATGATTTCCACATGCAGTAATAGAAGTATTAATTTGATGGACAAGCTAAATGAAGTGAGTTCTAGTGCCTAGTGGTCACATTGTACGAAGATCTGTCCACATATTTATTGATGTTCAGTATCGCTGCTTTCAAATGACGTCAAGTTGAGCTGGTGTGTGGAGAGAAATTGCAGTGTGTGGGCTCAAGCAAAATGTGTTACATGTATTTCTGCTGAGTAGAACTACTAACATTTTTATAAAACCACAGAAGGTGCTGTTTGGCACCTTTATCAAGAATGCTTTACATTTAAAAGAGTAAAGTAACTTAAATTGGAGTAAACATTTTTTTTTTGGTGAAGCTGTGTGTGCATTGATTTCATAATACAGAAAGAGGAATGGGAGTGAGCTAAGCATGAACTTTCTAAGTTTCTGTGCTAACATTAAGTTTAACCATAAATATTTAAAAATCAGGATTATTTACTTTATTTTTGAGCTCCAGAAATTAGTATGGCATGACAAATGAAATAATTTTGTAGCATAAGAAAAACATTATTATCTGAAATACTTTCATCCTCTGTATATATTTGCCTCATTAAGTAACTTAAGGAAATCAGTATATCATTTTGACTACACCTATTTGAAAATCCAGAAGTCAGATTTGGAGTGTTAAATGATTTTGGTTTATTTTAAGGTAAATTTTTATTTTAGCAAGGAATTTCCTGACTCAGCTTTGGTACCTGATTTTTCACAAAGACTTGAGCGTGGGTAGATCTCTACCCATTCACTTTATCATTTTAAAGACAATACTGTTTAATGTAAAGGGATTTTCAATGGTTTCCTTGAAATTGTTTTTAGTGTAGTCTCACAAAAGTACAAGGAAGTTCATGATTAGAAGCATTAATGCAATCAGCAGTTAGGAAAAGTATGTTTTCATGCAGTCTAAGTACTTAATAAAAAATGTGTTATTTTTTCCCAAAGAATGTCAGCAGACGGTAAACGATGCTGTTTACTCATTAGATAAGTTTGCAAACCTCTTTGACGCTATAATCTTGCAACGGGGGATTTTAGTGGAACGTGCTATTAGATCACATGCTTTCCTTGCAGCTCTAAAAGCAGACAGCTTTGCTCTTTGAACTATTAGTCTTTTTCTTAACTCAGTGGGGTTCCCTAGCACTTTTTCATCTTTTACTGCTCTGTGGTTCAGTGGTAAAGCATTGAGGTGCTTCTTATGTCAGAAGTCACTTAGCACGTTTAATGCCTTATCACCTGATTGTGTCCCTTGGAGAGGAAATTTTGTTATAATACCATTAATAATATGACTGAGTTTACTCCCATCTGATCAGAAAGTTGTGTTCAGTTTGCCCTTAAACTGCTGTGAACCTGAAAGGAAAGTTGTACGATAGAAGTGTAAGTCAACACATTTCTGTGGAGGAACTGAATTCATGTTTCTGCTTGTTAATCTCTAGCACATGTTTAGGAAGAACTTACTGCTTTGAAACTTGTGAAGAAACTGGGGCAAAAACTTCTATAGCCTATTGGATAGTCATGATTTTTAGAGATTCAGCTCAAAAAGACACATTGGGGTAAAGGGAATGAAATACAAAAGAATATGTTGAATTAACTTTTTCTGTGAAGTGATTGGAAAGTACTGAGAACAGTTGAAATTGTGCACATACTTCACAATTCTCTGTTTTCCGTATAAGCAATTTCACTTGCCTCACAAGCAAGAAAGAACAATTGAGGGGGAAGTGCACAATTACAGATGAGAAGAAGGAGGCTGACCAGCAATCTGTGCTAACATGTGGTCTGTATTATGGAAAAAGTTGATGAAATCTCAACTAGAATGTGGTCTGTGTCTTGATTTACATTCCCTTCCCTTTCAGAAACAGTTTCTAATATAGGAGGGTCAGGTTCTGCCCTCAGATGTCTCTCTGCACTGCCCATGAGACTCAAGAGAAACATACTTAAAATCTGAGGCGATAAATGTATAATACAAGCTAGTCTTAAGCCATAGTAGCTCCTTGTCCGGAGTCCCTATAGTTACCATTATTTAAACCTGGTAATTTGTGAAAGATTTTAAGATTCCTCAAATATAAAAGGCATAGTATTGTAACCAAGTTTAATCCTACCAAAACCCAGTTTCCTCTTGCAAAATCCCTCCTCTTTTTTTCTTCTTTCTTTTTCTTTTTTTTAAATTGGGAATAGTAATGGGAGGATGGAGGCTGATGCTTAGTGTACAGAGGTGTACATGAAAACTGGTATTAGTCACCCTAATAAAGGTCTGCTAATAGTGTAAGCTTTTGTAGGATTATGCTAGATCTTGGGAAAAGGAGAATTCCGTGGATTTGAAGGAAAATGATGATTGATATGGAATTATTTTCATTAATTTTTTTATAATTTTGACATTGTTTGGCCAAATACATTTTTCCTTTCCTCTTTGTTTTAGTTGGCTTTTAGCCTATTTACTTCAAGAAGAAACTGAGAGTGAATCACATTTTTAAGGTGGATTTATGAATTTATTTTCTCCCATGTGTATTTTAAAGCACATTTAAAAATACTTCTTTTCAAATGTCTCTCACTAGGCAGGAAAAATGGTATTTGTATTACTGCCCAAAGAAAATTAGAGGTCTTAGTCTGTTTGTACACTCCCTGTGAAACAAAAGGCACATGCTTGTTTTAAGATTTCAGACTGTGTAAATTTACAGAAGTTTGCATCACACCTCCTATTACCTGAATTCCAAGTGAGTTTGCATGGCCTTTCTTCACTGATACATAATGCAGTGCATGGAGCATTCAAAACAGGAGGCTTCGCATATTGTAAAGTCTTAATCTTTCTAAACAAACAACGTTGATAAGAAATGATATATTTCAGCAGAGAGACAGCCTCACTGGTGAGATTAACGTCAACTTTTTCTTGACTTAGTTCCTTACGTTGTTAGTCCAAAGCTTGACATGTCTCCATTCCAAAGCAGCCAAGGATTTTTAAGTGGTGATATCATCTGTAAGAGAAGATAAAGATCCACTGAACTAATGTGCTGAGGCTAGTAACAATGTGGCAGAAGTTGAAATTTAAACAGCTTTCCTTCTTTGTTTGATTTTCACACTGCAAACTAAATTATTTCCTTATCTGATTTTCTCAAAAAGTTATGCATGGTGGTGGTTGTCTGCTTCATTTTTTGCATCTTGAACAAACATTAAATGCTAAATCTTTCTACATCAAGGGAAACTAATTACATATATCTTGAAATTGATCTATTATATGTTTAGATCTTCATAGCTGAATTCAGCCAGAAAGTGTACTTTATCTTTAAAGGCAGCAAAATTGTCTAAGGTGTAGTGGTTACCGGCAAGAGATAGAAGCGAAAAGTAAATGGAGACTTAAATCTCCTTCGATTCCATGATGTTCTTGTCTGTTTTTACCATTTAGCTTCTATCATGTGGTGAAAACACTGGTGATACAAGTCGGTATATACTTGATTTAGTATTTTTATCTTCATGGGCAAGTAATAGAAGGGACTCAAAAAAAGAAGGACCTCAAAAAAAGAAGGACCTTTGTAAATCTCACATTTCTCCATCTGTGTAATAATTCTCCCTGATGTACCCCATAATTTGATCTACCTTTAAATCACAAAAAAACTGAACTTCAAAGGTCTTTCTTAACATTATCTCACAGGCTTTTAATGAGTTCCTTGTCTGTTAAGAGGACATCTTACTTTCATCCCACAGATTGACAACTACTGTTGAAATAATAAAATACTTTGTAAAAGGCTATGTGAAAAGTAAGCAACTGCTTACATTTCTATAAATCTGGACAACACTCTTAATATATGCTAGCAAAAATGAGTTTGATAAATAGTTACGTGTGGGATTGGCTTCTTTAGGACAAGAGAGTTAATTTGCGATCTTTTAAAAATCGTATTTCCACATAATATTTGAAGTCTTGCCCATTTCTTTTAAAGATGGTATCAAGTTTGTAAAATTAATGCTACTCTAGGTGTTCCCATCTCAGTGTTAAGCTTTGTAAAATTACCTTTCTTTCAGTGAAGTCCTTGCCATATAGTCAGAGCCCTAGAGAGTGGTATTTTTTTAGAGCCCATCGCTATCCAGGGCTGGAGGAGGTCAGGCACTGTGTTTCTTTATTGGCCAATAGTATGTGGGAATGCTTTTTCAAAACAAAAATAATACTCTGCAGCAGGAGCAAAGCATTTAGATGACGAATTTAAGAATAAATAATCCAGTCTTACACTTGCTATCAAATCTCATGTAGTATCCCTTGGTAGGCTTGACTTTTTGGCACGGATAGCTTGCTTTGCAGTTCTCTTCACAGTAATCCCCTTAATTTCAACAGGGCTATGCACCACACAAAAAAATAGAAGTAACTGTTCAGTAGATATAACTCTTTTCCTTACATTATAGAATCTGTAAAGGTGATTTGACTCTTGACTGGGAAGAAAAGGCTTTACTACCAAGTACGATGTTAGAAGTAGTGTTAGATAGTAGATAGCCAAGTATGTGCTATTTCTACTAAGGAGTTTTTAATGAACCCTTGTGTCTTTGAAGTTTACACACTCCCCTGAACAGTCAGAATTCACCATTTTCTTTTGTGTAGAAGATTTGTGACATGCCACAGACAGAGTTAATAAAAAGAAGCAGTTTCCTGACCAAGTTAATACAGTTAAAGATCCTATAGACATTCCTAACTCCAGCATCTCTTAATAAATAAATAAGTAAAAGCAGTGTAGAACAAGTGCCTGCCAGTGTGCACATTTATTTGTGTGTGACAGACTGCACACTTGGTAGACTTGGTTGTTCTTTGAGAGATGAATATTCAAAAATACTTAAAATTCTTTTTAGCATTTCATTCTTTAAGCTTGCCTAAAACAAAAGAGCAGTAGTTTGTTTCACTTGCCTTGCTTAAAGTTTTTTCTTAACTTTGGTTCCTTTCTTCTGCAAAATTATTGTAGTACAGAAAGAAATATGAAGTAAAATGTGTGTCTTACAATGATGTCTTTCTTTAAGGACTGAACAGAACAAAATCCGTCTTACAATGGGAGGCATTTTTATAAGTTTAATTTTGTAGTGGCTTTTCTAAGTCCATTCACGTAATTAACATTAATACCCATTTGAGATCTGTGATCTCAAGTAGTGTGTGTGCTTTTCAGTAGGATGAACAGTAAGTTAGTTTAAGATTTATATATCTGCATAATTTCTAGAATTCTTCTATTGCCATGTCACATGGTACTTTGAAATTAGTTCTATCTTCTGCTTTTATTCAGTCAGTAAATACATCAGCACTTACAAATATATTGTGCAAAAAAGTGTCCAAGAGCCTTTAAACTTTTTGGATTTTTATGTTAACGTTTGTTACTAAGAATTTGTAAATTAAATAAGTTCATCAAGGCTGGACACTGCTCTGTGCTAGCTCACACAGTTAAGCAATTAAAACACTCAGGTTGTAAGCCTAAAAGAGTTAACGTTTGTTACTAAGAATTTGTAAATTAAATAAGTTCATCAAGGCTGGACACTGCTCTGTGCTAGCTCACACAGTTAAGCAATTAAAACACTCAGGTTGTAAGCCTAAAAGATTTCCGTGAAAACTGACAGATTTTTTTTTTTTTTTATACTTAGTGTATTATTGTTGCCAGACATTAGTATAATTAATGTATTTTTGCCTTCAAATGTGAAACAAAAGAGCAGAGAGCTTCAAGTTTTCTTTATGGTAGTAAGAGTCCAGTACAGTGTTAAGAAAAGACTGAGTCTGTCTCGAATAAGATTTGGTATCTTGATTTCTCTGGTTCACATTACACTGTGAAAAGAAGCTGCTCACCTCCCACTCTAAATCATTTTTCTTTTACCAGCTGGAGAAGATCAGAATAAAGAGGACCCATCCCTTTTCTCAGTCCCTGCTGGTGATGGTGATCCAGCATTTGTTTTTTATTCAAACCACATGTTGAATAAGTGAAAAAGAGGAAATACATGCTGGTCATAGGTCAGGTGCAACTCAGAGTTTATGCAGATTTATTTTCTTTGTAGCATCTGCTATCCTGGATTTAAAGCGGCTGAATGTTCTGCTTCTAGTTATTTTGAGGCAGGTTTACTTAAATAGTGACATTTTGGGTTTTGGTGTATCCTACCGACCAGACATTCAGCCTTCAGAGCTGTAGAAACAACCTGATACTGCAGATGATAAGTCTGCAGTAGACTGGCTTTTCAGCGTTTAAACTCCCTGATGATCTCATAGGGTGGGAGCTGTCTCTCTTCTCTTCTGGTCTTAAATAAAGAAGACTAAGCCAAAAAATGAACCTGGAAAAGTATTACAGTCATAATGGGGAGTTGGGCTTGAGAACTTCTCTGCTAATCAGTACTTGGGCACATAGGAGAGAATGAGGAGGAAGGAGCACAAATACACTACAATCTACAAATGCAAATTTAGTTTTTAAGCTGGTATAGGTTATGAGCTGAAGGTTTCAGTTTTCTTATAAATAAGTTACATGTGCATTTAATTTATACTCCGTTAGAAGTAATGCAGTGCCTGTTGCTTACAATTGAAAGAGAATTAGGAAAAGTGACTGTATTTATCAATATCAGCTTTATTTGTTATCTTTGTAACTCAAACGCTTCTGGTAGTGTTTTTTAGCTCTGACTAAATTATGAATGATGTTTGTTAGGAATTTGAAGGCAAGAATTTCGAATTGTCTTAAATGTGCCAGGCAGCCAAGACTAAATATGAATTTACATCAGCTATTTTCAGATTTATAGCTAATATCTTTTTTGTATTTTATCTTACCACTACAATTTAAGCTCAGTTTTCTCTAACTTGCCAGAATTATAAAATATATTAGTATTAGAATGAGTAGCTTACTATGTGATAAATTAAGATTTACAAGATTTGAGTTGCAGAAAAGGGGGATGGGAGAGGGATGAAGAGAAATAAAAGCATTTTCACAATAAGAGTAATTAGGTGCTGGAGGAGCTTGCCAACAGAGGCTGTGCAGTGTCCATCGTTAAAGGTTTTTAAAACTTGTTTCAACAAAGCCCTGAGCAACTTGGTCTACCTTTGAAGTTAGCCCTGCTTTGGGCTGGAGGTTGGACTAGATGAGCATTGGACGGCTCTTGCAATCTAAATTTAAACCACCAAAAATAAGTGTGAGCTGTGCACCACATTGGACAACTAGAAGGGAAAGAAGTCTCCGTGTCCTTTGTGTTCTTCAGAGTTACAAACATACCTTTTTAAAATACAGAGGGAGTGCAGTGGGAACTGTGAGACTAAATATCAAATGTCACACCAGAGACTTGAGCACTCATATTCTGCACAGATATTGTAACAGATACTTTATATGAGCAGTGAGAGAATTTTGGATATGATTTTTGTAATTAGAATAGTTTCAGCATTTTTTAGCTTGATAATTGTGTCTTTAGTCTCATTTTGTATGACAGTGGTTCATATTTTGTTATTTTCCTTTTCTTTCTGCAATTTCTATTAGGAATAGGAGGCCTGCAAGATTTTGTGCTGAAGTCTGCAACACTGTCAACGTCACCAGCTTGTCCACCATTTACACCACTCAACTTTGAAGCGACGCCGATTGTGCGAGTAGCTGTTGAACCGAAACATCCAAGTAAGTTTAAAGGAGAGTGGGGATGATAATAGTATCGATTCATCGTGTTAGCAACACAGCTTCCCACCCTTAGCAGTTTGGCTAGTTATGATCTGTCCACTGACTCAGAGGCAGACCCAGTATAAAGCAAATCTCTATATTGCCTAGAGGGCCATACTTTATTGTCCTTGTGAGTTCTTCTAGCTGGCTAGTTCATGTCTCAGTAAGTGAGGAGATACAGGAGATCTTGTTGTGCCCTTTGTGGTCAGGCTTGGCTGTTCCACAGGTAAGACATTATGTGATGCTGACGGTTCAGTATTCCTTTACTGTGAAGGTAAATATATCTTCGGGTTTTTCACTTCTGATGCCATCCTTTTATGCTGTATCATTAAGCTTGTGGTATAGATTTGTGATATAGTACTGCTTCTAATTGATACCCTCCTGCCCACCCAAAGGGTAGTATATCTCTGGTTATATTTGAACTTCAGCCCAATTTTCATTTGTTGTTGTAGACCTCCTAGAACCAAAATAACTGGTTTTCTCCTCAGTTTGAAATGCTTGAACACTAAGATTACATGTTTTTTTAGAAAATGATAGGACAGCTTAGCGGTATTTGTCCCGTGTCTTTGAATAACAGATCATCATATATTGTTACATCCTACATTTGTTAAAGCAGTTTCGAAAG
The DNA here is from genome assembly GCF_000710305.1 of Buceros rhinoceros silvestris. NCBI lineage: Eukaryota > Metazoa > Chordata > Aves > Bucerotiformes > Bucerotidae > Buceros > Buceros rhinoceros. The sequence continues at coordinate 48,613 of NW_010405463.1, read as the reverse complement.
TATTGGAAATTACTGAGCCTACTGCGTGTTAGGTTGAGTATGTTAAAGGAATGTAATTTTAGAACTGTTGCCCAATATTTGGATACTTGATTCCTTAAGGAAATGAAGCTGTATCATTCTTACACTGTTGCTTAATTTCTCCTTCCTGGTAACTTCTGTATCTATGGTTTGAACTAAATTTGTTAGAGGGACAGAATCCTAAAAGGTAGCTACACTTGCAAAGTTTCCTGAAAATCAGCTGCTGCTTGCAGTAACAGGAAGATAAGTGCAATTTGGCCATTCAGGCTCAGCTTGAAAGCAATCAACTGTCCGGTGAGCTGCGTATAGTCTTGAGGTGGCCCTAGCCCATTGTCACGTATGGGTGCATTGGATTTCCATGGCAAACCTACTTCAAAACTGCATCTCCGTATTTGGAAAATGACTTAAATAAATGCCAATTGTTTCCCTATGTATATTTAACAAAATGACTGCATGTCTTCACGTTCATGTCAAAACCTTCCCTGTATGGTTACTGTGTGCTCTAAAAGAAAAACATAATCTATTCATGACTCTCAATAGGCTTAAATGCAGAAGACAAAATTGAAAGTCTTTGTTCAACTGTGTTGGCCATGTGAACTAACACTCTGTTTTTTTCGGTTTTTTGTTTATCTCTGGTTTTCAAAGATACTTTTCTACTATAGCCTTACAAACTTAGCATTAAATATACAGTATCATATTTCTTTTAATAATCTCCAAGTGAATGACAAGCTTAATATCATTCTTCCTTCTTGAATATGAATACGCTTTCCCAGAAAGCCTGTGAGTGTCCCTTACTCCATATGTAAAACAAGAAGAAGGAATCATAATAAATTTTTTAAAATGGTATTAATTATGAAGGGCTGATGTGAGGTGTTTATGCATAGCTTTGATGTATTCTAGCCAAATTTGACTCAGCTCTGGTTATTCATCCTCCATTAACTTAGAGGCAGCTCTTTTTAAACACCTTCATTTAGGGGACAGCTGTGTTTTGTTTCACTGAAAGCTCTCATTTTTTTACCCTTTTCAGGTTGTAATAGCATTGAGGCTTTTCAGTGGCTTCCAGCTACTTAAAATCCTTCCTGTGCTTCATTTGCTCTTATGCCTTCTAAATAATCCATGTGGAAAAAATTTTTGCTTTTATTTTAGTAAAGTTAACATGTTGTTATTTGTCTTTGGAGCATTTTAAGCATTAACAATTTACAGGTTGCTACACTTAACCATAAAAGGTTGAGAAGAAAGGTTGTATCTCTTGATAATTTGTGAAAATGAAGAGTCAAGTCCTGAAGTTTTTAATTACTTCATATTGATAACATTCCATTTTTTTATTGGCTGTGAGCTGTTTGTGAGCTGCATCTGGAGTCAGCTGCATATAGGAAGCAAGATAACATAGTTACAGTCAATTACTATCTTGATATACTAAACCTATCATAAAACTATGTAAAATAAAACCGTGCAATTCATTCAGATGTGTACCATGGTTGTGATTAATGTGAATTTTATCATCAGTACACAAATTCGTGACAGATTATGAAGTACACCTTATGTTGACAGTTGCTGCTCTTAAACCATACCACTCTTTGTGACGCAAACGAAATGTGCCCTCAGAAAGGTGTCAGAACTCAGCTGAAAGCTGAGTTTTTCTGGAATACATATTTGTGTTTAGACTTCCACCAAAATGAGTGGTAGTGTTTCTCACTTTAAAGTGTATCCTACTTGAAGTATTCCTTATTCAGTATTACTTTTTTAATAATTCCTTATTTTGCCAGGTGATATGCCTCAGCTGGTCAGAGGAATGAAGCTTTTAAACCAAGCTGATCCCTGTGTCCAAGTTTTAATCCAGGAAACAGGAGAGCATGTGCTAGTGACAGCAGGAGAAGTTCATCTTCAGCGTTGCTTGGATGACCTGAAAGAAAGGTTAGAGGGTCAAAATGGAAGAAATATTTTTAGTTCAGTTATGTGTCTGTTGTATTGCTTTGTCAGATGCTTATCTTTGATTTATATTCTGGTAAAATAGAAGCTTCACCCACCAACCGTTTTTACCATTGGGTCATAAATGTACCTTTTTCTATCTATAAAATTACCTGCAGTTGGGCAGAAGCGTCTAGCTAATCTGAACTGAGGCTTGATACAGAGTAGTGGGTATTCTAAAATTTATTAATGCAAGATATTTCAGCTTTAGTATGAGATAGAGCTGAAGTATGAGTGTTCCTGCATGCATTGTATTAGCCTAACAGCTGTCCATGCAGTCATGTAAGTAATTAATCCTCTAGGTCATGCATACTAGAATATGATTATCATTAAGTTTTGGGTTTGAATGTGAACTATAGCAGCATGAAAATCTAACGGCTCCTTCTTTACAGGGATCAGTGCCCTATCCAAAAACTAACTTTCTGTTTGTATAATAAAGTAGTTCTATGTAAACATTCATTAGCAGGAAT
>NW_010405463.1:10365-46035 GCF_000710305.1 Buceros rhinoceros silvestris | reverse complement strand
GAATGTAATAAAGATAAGTAACATCTGGACCTTAGAAACAGGTCATTCCAGTTATGGTCTTGTTTTCTCCATGCATTTTAAAAATGTAGCCTAATTCAGCTGGCAGTATCAAATGTTGTTTTTATGCCTTCATACCCAAATGATAAACCAAAGCCTGTTGCCCTTTTATCCAATGTGATACTAATTCAGCTGGCAGTATCAAATGTTGTTTTATACCCAAATGATAAACCAAAGCCTGTTGTCCTTTTATCCAATGTGATGATAATCAGTAGAATATAATTTTTATAGGTTATAAATCTAGAAAAAGTTGTTACAAGTCTTTGAAGACACAGGATTACCATTTTACAATTGGTAGAAATGTTTCTTTTCCCAGCAAGGTGTTTCCGGGGAGATTTTGCTATGACAATATCTGTTTTCCACTTCAGATGAGGTGAAAAATACAGACTATTTTCCAGATCGGGTGGGAAGCTTTCAACATTGCAGTATCTTCAGCTGAGTTAAATCCTGAATGTATTTGAACAAGATGCTGATTATGTGTGCTTAATAAACATCCATTTCGCAGTTCTTAGAAAAAATAACCAAATAACGTTTTGCATTGTGCCATTGGTAATGCTCAGCTCCTGTGATTACAGTAAACAGATAAAATAGCATATAGGATATTTGGAAGTCATGAAGTTGTACTTGAAGATAAAACCGGTGATCCTTTATGAATAAATATAGAGATGCTTATTAAATATATGAAAGAGCTAACAAGTCTGGCACCTCCTAGCTCGTAAATAACACCTTGGTATACTTAAAGATGTGAAGCTTTTACTTTAAGAGCATTTTAATCTCTAGTAATTAATTTTCCTTCTCTTGTGAAATACCTTTTAAAGTGTAGTGAAAATATTCCTGCAGAGTATTCACTTCAAGACAAGTAATCAATAAATATAAACTGATCTGAAAAAAATTGCTATTGGCTAATAGCATTGCTGCTAACAATATATCAGTTCCTTAATAATTACACTATCACTGTTATAAATGCCAATACTACAATATTGTTGAAACTTCTGTCATCCTGTCTTATTGTGGTGTGCTGTACCTGTTTTTTTACTAAATATTTTCATTTCCAACATAGGTTTTCTTCATTGTATAAGGTATTTCTAACTTAGTTTCAAAGAAAGCTTCTTAGGTTTTATCTTTCAATTCTTGACCAGAAATAATTCCTTTAAAAATTGCTAGCACTCTTGCAAATTAGATTATAAATTAGTTGTAGTTAAGCAGGCTGAACTGAAGATTTTTTACTTTCTATTGGCATGGAGAAAAGTCCAAAATAACCTACTGTCTCATAACCCATTTTATTTTGAGCTTTAAGGCAAGATTGAATTTACATCTTCTTAATTTGTCCAAAAATAAGATTAATCCACAGCATTACCAATTTGTTTGTTTTCTTCCATTAGGGAATGTTATTGTCTTTGAGAATCTTCCAATATAAACTCTTTTGAGAAACTGAAAAGCATTTAATGACCTGAAATAATAGGGTTTTCTGGTATAGGATCAATAGTTTAATTCTTGTCTGTAGTTAGTGGTCAGTTTATTTTAATTATCTCCCATGTTCCTTTTGTTTATGTTTTAGTTTTGTATAAAGCTGTACTCACATTAAGTTACTTTACAAAAAAAATTATCACCTAATTTTCATTGAAGTGACTGTACAATAAGAAGCTACTTGGGATGTATAAGGGAGAAGAGATTGTGTTTTGCTTTATAACAGAGAAAAAGCTGCTGCTAATGACAGGTCCATACGTGAAATAATTAGCTGGCTTAATTCTGAATGTGTCCCTATCTGGTGATACTGAGGAGCAGCTATTTCTTTTGAGATTGGTTCCCTTCCTCAAGCCAGCTTAAAGGCCTTCCAGTGTAGACAGTCCTTGACTTCTGCCTTCAGAGCAGTGCCTTGTATACTTGCATCTGTTACAAGATCACAGTTATGAGTGATCCTTTAGGTTTGCAAGGAGAATAGTGGTTAAGGCTTCCACTAGCTAATCACAATATGAATTCACCAGGGGCTTTTCCCCCTGTGATAGTGGTCCTGCTGCAGTGCTAGTTTCACGCGTATGAGCAGCACACTGTTCTGCACAGATTTGAAGCTGCTGTGCCAGGAGTATGGATAAAATGCGAATATCAGCACTCCAAGTGCTGTTAGCTGCAGAGTGCGTGCTTGATCTGAAGCCGCAAGGTTAGAGAACCATGGCTGTATGCTTCTTTACAAAAGCCTGTTCAGCTTACCCAGTGCGCTGTCTTTTCAGCACATCTCACGGTACAAACAGGTACACTGCTTCAGATGAGCCTTGTGTAGTGTCATGTCTGCAGCAGCGTGGACCAGAACAGATGTCTGGGGAAGAGTGAAAACAGTAACAAAGGGATGCTTTAATTGTTTTCAGTTCAGGGCCTGTTGTGGTTTGGTTGTCAGTTAATGCTGATCAGCCTTCCCCATGCCTCTCATGATTTTGTAGACCTCTCTTGTATTCGTGTCACATTTGAAGGCTGCTTGTACTTTCATTCCTTTGATCATCCTTACTCTCATTTTCTTTCCTAGTCTATTGTTTCTCATTTGAGAGAACAGCAGCACATTGTTTCCAAGATGTGGGTAACCAGTGATTTGCGCAGAGGCACAGCAATGCTTTTTCTTTTATTTTCTTCAGTTCTTTTCCAAATCTTCCTGAAGACATAAAAAGCAATGTTTTTTGTTTGAAGGACATAAAGATTTTAAGTGTTTGAGTTTGAAATGCATTACCTAGTAATCTAAGTGTTGCAATCAGATTTATTTGTGAGTATCTGTTCCATGTTAAGGCTACTTAACCTCCCTCCCATCCCGAGTTTAAAAGTCCTTTCTAAGGTTTTAACTAATTTTTAAACTTTATTTTACAGATTTGCAAAGATACAGATTAGCGTATCAGCGCCTATCATACCTTTCAGGGAGACAATAACAAGACCTCCAAAAGTTGATATGGTGAACGAAGAAATAGGAAAACAGCAGAAAGTTGCTGTCATACACCAAACAAAAGAAGACCAAACTAAAATTCCTGAAGGAATTCAGGTTGATTCAGATGGGCTTGTTACAATATCTACTCCAAATAAACAAGCTACTCTCAGTGTAAAAGCAATGCCGCTCCCTGAGGAGGTAACTCGACTTCTTGAAGAAAACAGCGACTTAATTCGAACTATGGAGCAACTCAACACGTCTCTGAATGAAGATAAAAAAAGCCATGAAATAAATCAGAAGACTCTGGATAGGATCAAGGAATTCAAACAAAAGTTGGAGCAAAATCTGCAGGGAAGAAAGTGGAGAAATGCTGTTGATCATATCTGGTCATTCGGACCACGGAAGTGTGGGCCTAATATTTTGTTACATAATTTTGAGGGGTATAAAAGGTCGGTGTGGCAGTGCCTTGGGAACTCTGTGAAAGAAGTAAGTAAATACAGAGACTTTGACAACAGCATAGTAAGTGGGTTTCAGCTGGCTACGCTTTCGGGTCCTATGTGTGAAGAACCCCTCATGGGTGTTTGTTTTACTGTGGAAAAATGGGAAATAAATAAAGTTGGAGAGATGCTGTCAACTAGTACTCAGGATTCAGGGGAGTGTGATGCCACAGAACATAAACAAAGTGAAGATACTACTCTAACAAGCAGTTGTACTGATGAAGTTTGCAGTGCGAATGAACACCAGGACAACAGTCAAAGTGTTCCAAAATCACCTGAGAAAATGAGTAAACACAAGGGAGAAGCTTTACTTGCAGATTGCTATGGTCCTTTCTCTGGACAGCTGATTGCCACCATGAAGGAAGCATGTCGTTACGCTTTGCAAGCAAAACCGCAGAGGCTTATGGCAGCAATGTACACATGTGAAATTATGGCTACTGCAGAAGTTCTAGGTAAGACAGACAAGAATTTGTCAAGAATTTTCTTTCTGAGTACTGAGAGGTGAGGCTGAATGAGGAAGTATAACTTGATTAAAAGTTTTGTCAGAAGTTTTATATAGTTCTCCAATAGCTTTGCATAATGTCTCTGATTCCTGTAGCATTTTTCTGATTAAAAATTTAGCATTCTTCTTGCTTATCTGAAACATAGGCATAAATAGCAGCGCTACGCTTTTTTTGGAAGTGCGAGATACAAAATACTGATTTTTTTAATGAATTTTTTGTAATATCAACTACAGTAAACGTGAATATCAATGTTGTGCCTCACAATTAAGCATTAGTTCCATGAAGAGATGAGGAAAACTATCCTGTCTGTAAAACGAGTGCAGAATCTTAGCAAATGCCATTTCAAGATGTTTGAAGTTAATAGAATAATCAGCATAGACGTAAAATCAGAAAATAGAGAGTCTTAAATTACCGTTTCGGTCTAGTTTGGTACCTTTTTGTTTCTTTTAGTAGCATCTGTATCCTTCTGGTATGCAAGTTGCTCACTTTGTAAACCCAGTGCATACCAAATTTATGTCACGCATGCTACCTTACCACTTACACCCACTTAACCTTGTTTTTATGACCTACTTAGAACACCGCTTAACTTACTGAAACGTTTGTTCTTGAGGTTTTCCATGAGAGTTGCTTGCACACTGGATCTGATCCAATGCACCAAGATTTTGTTTAAAATTAGCTTCCATTGCATTAGCTGTCAGCATATTTACTTTGAACGTGCTAATCATGACAGAAATTATAGTCTATCTCACAATAATTCACGATGGGGCGATTTGTTGTAAACATCCCAGCTGTTGGGCACACAAGCACAGATGCAAAACGGGTTCGTCCAAAGAGCAAGATTTACAACTCTGTGGAGTGAAAAGCAACGCCTTTGAATGAGCAGTTGTTTTGTACAAACCCATGATCCTGTCCTGTTCTGGAGGTACTCTTTAGTAGTCCTGGTAGAAGGTGTCCTGCGGTAAGCTTGTAGCACATCACCTCAAACTGCAACTTACTATGACATAGCACTTCTGCGTTTTAAACTGTCTTTGAGTATTTTTTAACACATCAGCATGCCTATCAAAACTAGACTTTAGATATTACAGATTGCTGTTCCAGGAGTGTATTAGCACTATATTACTGAATCTCTATGTCAAACTATAGGCAAGATACAAAAAAGCATGATTGTTTATAGTGAAGTGATTAATATGCATTGGATCATCATTTGTGCCATAAAACCAAGTGGAAACATGGCTTCCTAATGCATATATATGTGTGTATCTAATGAGTGTAGTTTAGGATCAGACATGCAAGCGAATTAGTCCAGTCTAATGAATGTGAGTTGGGTGGAAGTAACCATGGACGTGCACTTAGTTCATTACTTTATGGGTTTAATTTTTATTATGGAAGTTTAAGCTAATAAATTGCATTATTAGCTTTTGCCTGTTGATATTCCCACCTTTTGAGCTCTTCTTACTCTCTCTCTTTTGTGTTCTGAAGTCTGAAAGCTAGGCTGTCTTTTCATTTTGCTGATGTGAGTGAAACTCATTTGGGAAAAGACTTTACCAGACTCTCTTACAGCTTTCGTTTTTGTCTTTTGATAACAATCACAACATACTAGGGGGCAGTTCACATCAATTCATAGTATTATCTCTGGCTTAGTTATGTGAGTGAAAAACTTCCAAAACAGAAGAGGAGCTCTTCCTTCCCTGTTCTCTAAGTCTGTGGTGATCCCTAGGCTCTTGCAAATGGTCATACCGTTGTCCTTCCACAGTATTTCTTTGCAGTATGAAGCTTCGTTATTTTTAGTGTGCAGGGAATACAGAATTTTTTCACTCGATACAGTGAAATATCCTTCAGCAAAGTGGTGAACAGGACTTAAACATTTTAAGGAGCTGGACTTCACATACTTAAAGTGAGCCTGTTATGCACAGACTTGTTCAGTATGTTGCAGCACCTTGAAGCTGTTTTTGAAGTAGTATCATGTGCATAAAATAACTGGTTTAACTATTTTGAATGGGAAGATCTTACAGTATTTCTTGATGATTGATGCTGCTAAATCCTTTCAATTAGCGTAGAGGCAGAATCAGTGTTTCTTCAGTATGCTGCAGTTTGCCCATAGTGGTAAAATTGATGACCTTATATGGCTTCTTTTTGATAGCATTAATTGATGCAATACTCCAGACTGCTTGGATGAAATACATGTAGCTAGAAACCATTTAGTAAGCTATAAATTGTCTTCCGGCTTTTATGTTTTCAAAGAATAATCTTAAGTGAATTATGGCCAGAGTATGTCGATCTAAAGTGCTTTGTGATAAATGTAACCTTGCTCATTTCATCTCATTAACATGTGTGCAAAGTTTTCTACATCCGACTGAAAACAATTAGTAAAATAAATACTTTTGATTATAACATTAGTAACCCATTAAGTATTTTTGAACTTACTTGCTTTAACAAATGGCTTTAATATATACTGTGTGGTACATACACAGTATATGTACGATGACCATGATGGGATGCTCTTTTGCAATGTGTATGTTGAAGCTTGCATCCTAAAGCAGTTACTGAATTGTGAGCTGTGCTGAGATGTGACCCTTTCATAGCCAAGAATTTTCTGGAATTGCTGAAATTGCCATAGACGTGAAATCGCTTAGTTATGTTAACGAAGGTGGTACATGCTGGCAGACTCGGTGACTTATCTTCAGAATGCCTTAATCTTTTTGTGATTTTTAAATAGAGAATCTTAAGTATTTCCTCAGTCTCCCCATGAGCAGTAAGAAGACTGTTGTGCATAGTAAAGGTGAGGTTCAGTCAGGGGAACAGTGAGGTGGCCTGCTAAGAACAAGAGCAGATAAAATTATCAGTGATGATAGAAAGAACACTTCAACCCACGCTTTATTAGAGAGCTGTAAACTCTGAAATGATTGGTGCTGCGCTGATGCTTCATTACCTGCATCTGCCAGGAAGATTTAACTGTGCTAGCTGTGTGCTTGTGCTGAATTTCCTGAGCAAGGACCGGATTCTGTATTTAAGAGATAAAGGCAAATAGACCCGCTCCAGCATTTCCTCTGGTGTCCCACAAAAGGCTCACAGTGTAAATGCAAATCAATGTAGTTGGCAGTAGTATTTAATGATATCTTTCTGTCAAGTCGGCATAGGTGGGAAGTATTATCAAGTAATGTATATTGCTAATTATTTCCAGTAAGAGCTGGTTTTGCCCAGCTGTTTATAAAAGGTCACAGTATGCGTTCATTTTTTTTCAGTGCAATCTAATAGAACATATCTGAACCTCTTAGGAATTGATAGGAACTTGTTCTTCACAGCAAGCTACTTTTAAAGTTAATTTGTACATCTAATACTAACTATTCACATATGTAAATGAGGGCATTCCTAAAACATCTTTTCAGTACATATGTTCTCTTGTGTTTTTGTTATCTTGAACAACACAAATGTATTTGTTAGTATTTTTCTGTAGAATACTTAGCCCAAAGATTTGCAAACAACATTTTAAAAAATTAACTTAATGCCGACAGTAAAGTCAAACGTGGGCATTTTGACAGCTACTCTTTATGATATATACACTGTATTTCAATGGATTGAATGTTAATTTGGGAAAGATAAATAAAAATGGTCCTGAATTAATTAAAAGGCTGAATTAATTAGAACTAATTGAACACATTAAGCATAATAAATATGTACTATTTCAGATAAAGTAGTTTTCTGTGGTTAGAATAGCAGTGCATTATGTGAGACAAGTGCCATACAGGGATATGGAGATCCAAACAAACTTCCAAAGGTAGCTAACCTGTGATTCCTGAAACACAGTGATACTTCTTAGTAATGTTTCTCCAATGTTTGGTTTTAAGAAATAAAGCAAGTTAGGCACTAAATCTGGCAAAGTTCCTTTTAAAAGATAGCCATATGATTGTATAAAATGCACCTAATGTAAGCATTATCTAGATCCATACAGTAGTAATAGTAATGTGTTATTTATATGGTTCTGCACTTTGTACTGGCAGAATATGTTGTTTGTTTGAATTGAATAAGTCGTCCTAATTGATCCACTTACAAAGAAGAATTTTGGCTGAAGAAATTATGTGTTTTACTCAATTAAGAAGTTTCCTGAGCAAATATTTATGTATTTCTCTTTCTGACGCAGGATATAAACATATTAGTAAACTCATCAAAATTATGTCTTTGCAGGTCGTGTGTACGCCGTCTTGTCCAAAAGAGAAGGCAGAGTGTTACAAGAGGAGATGAAAGAGGGGACAGATGTGTTTATTATTAAGGCAGTCCTGCCAGTAGCAGAAAGCTTTGGTTTTGCTGATGAAATCAGGAAGAGAACTAGTGGCCTGGCCAGTCCACAGCTGGTGTTCAGCCACTGGGAGGTAAAAATATCTATTCACTCCATCTGTTTTGGTGATCTATTTCCTGTAGATGTGGCAGACTGGAATACTAAGCTGAAAAGGTTAAGTTAAGTTTTGGTCAAGATATTTGATTAATTCCTTTTCGAAATTAAGAGGAAAAAAGTGCCTTTATATTAATCTTAATTCCTTTCGTAGATATGCCGTTCAGAAATGTATTTATATGTTGTTTAGATGGGATGCTTTTTTATTTCAATAGAAAGTATGTCCTTCACAAATGAAACCGATTCTTCATAAATGTGTTTTCCTAATTTTGTGTGCCTTTTTTAATAAATTCTCTCGTAAACTTGTTTGGGAAGTGGAAAAGGAAAAAGCCACAAAACAACCTGAAGTTACTACTAATAGAAAATGTAACAATTAATCTAATGGATATGAAAATTAATCTTTTAGGGGATACCAGGCACCTAGGGGATTTTATATATTCCAAGTCAACATATATTTTCACACTTAAAGGCAAAAGGAATAGATTTAATCCCTTCAAAATTAAGTCTGGTAATAGTAAGTGGAGGTGTCTTTAAAATCATTCCCTTCGGTCGTCTTTGACACGTAAAGAAATGTGAAGGTGAAGGTGCAAGGGAAATAATGCAAGTGGGAGAGCTGGTAAGGAGTGTCTTCAGCTGAAGGTGCACTGTGTTTTGTCCCTATGATGTAGATAGTACATCTTCAAGGAGAAATATAAAAAGCTGTAAATCAGAGTTCCTTGTTCAAGGCAAACAAACCTGCAATGTCGGGCTCCTTGGAAGATTCCGCTGAAGGAGGTAAAAATGGGTTCAAGGGCAAGATTCAAGAGTGTAAAATTTTGCAATCAATTTTTAAAATAAGTAAGTCTAGGTTCTAATGTTTGGCTTTTTTTTTTCTTCCAGTTAGGTGTTCCTTGGTTTGGTGTTGGGACCGTAGAGACTCTTATAAGTGGATAGAAAAGTTTGGTTTTGTTTCATCTTCTGATTTATTTTGTGACCTCAAAAGTCAAGTTTCAGTACAACTAGAGGTTTTTGAGGTCAGTAATAGTCCATGCAGTTGCTGGCTGTGGTCCGTTTACCGCTGTTTCTCTCCGGTTATGTGCTGTTTTTTCACGTGGTGTGAATTCTTCTCACTTCCTGTAGCTAAATTGTCCTAATAGGTAGTATCTGTTAAATACTTCACTAGAAGTATTTCTTTGTTAGTTATTAGGAATTCTATGTGGATCCTAGTGGAAAAGGAGGATCTCTGCAAACCAGCCAAGATACCTTACTGGTGTTAGAAATTGAAGTGGGCTAGGAACTTGTCTCTCCTCCCTCGACACTGATTCATTTAATCTTCTGTAACAAAGTCTGACCTCACAGAGAACCACAGAAGGGAAAAACAGAGTTACACTGAATGAAAAGAAATAAAACAGGGCAACCCTCCATAGACAGTGTATGCACAAAAAAAGTAGATAAAGCAACAACTTTTTGAGCTTGAGCAGGGATGTAGGTGTAAGCCAGTAGGAGATTAGGTACCTCAAACATTGGTTTGAGTGTTGGCAGTTTTGCATACAGTAGTCTTGTCATTTTTGGATGTTCTCATCTGAAATGCAGCTGGTGAGGTTTTGTGGCTCGACTGGTCTTTTGTCTGAATGGCCTCTGATAGCAGTGCCCTGAAGGAGTGTCAGTCAGAAGGACGATGATTCCAGCTAACCATTGTGTTGTGCCAGTTTCTTTAGCATTTGTAGCTACCGTGCTCCAGTACTAGGTAAAATCATAAACCCCTTGCCACTCTGTCCTTCCCTTCTATCCCCAAACCTTCGCTTGTCCACTCTGTCAGATGTTATGAACTCCACTGAAGAAAACGGTCACACATAATTATAGATATGAATAGGAGAGGAAGATTTGAACAACTGACAACATTTTCTAAAGCTGACCCTCAGGAGAGATTATAATTACAGCTTGTATGTTAAAATGTAGTAGTAGGAGGAAAAATGATTGTGTAAGCCAGTCACCTTTCCACTCGGCAGATCTGCTGGTAGGGAAGGTTGGAGTTTTTTGTTTTTTTTTTTTTTTGTCACATTGAAAGTCATGCTCACATTTTTATGACAAAATAAGCCTTTTACTAAGGCACTAGCAATGTTGGCTCTGTGCAGCGACGGCAGAGGGAATACTGCGCTACAGTCTCATCATCAGCAGAATTGCTAAATAAATACAGTTTTCAGAATCTCTAGTGGTGGTATGACAAAGAAGCCAGAAAAATGGCTTTGTGTCTCAGATCACATGAGTAATTTGTAGAGTTTTTCTCTGTTTCTTTTTCTCTCTGTATTCTGCTAAAATCTAAACAAATCCCCCAAATAAATAAAAATCCAGTATTAGACGTGACTTTGACGTTGCTACGTTACTGATGAATTGTGATGATAACAACAAGCGTTTTATTTGAATACCAATTACTTAATGCATCATTGTCTAAGATAATATTATGTGGACTCTCTCTGTGTAATCTTACACTATTTTTTCTTAGTGGTAAAAATGCAAAGGGAGTGCAGTAGCTGCTTGGTTTGGGTTTGCATTTCCTGTGTTACCGAGCGGATGGCTGCTGCTTTAATTGCTTACTATCCAAACCCTTCCAGGACATTCTGAGAAAATTCTGTGTTAGTGGTATTTTCTCAGTGTGCTCAGCTCATTACCTGAGTACTTGGGACGTGTATTTCTCTACACCGATTGCTTCTAACATGTTGTTATCCCCATTTTACAGGTAGTGAAGAAGACACTCTTTAGTATTTTTAAACTTTTAAACAATCTTCCGGAAATCACGTGTATAAAATATGTTTAAAGGAATGAGGTTTGAATTCATTTTTTAAATTATTCTTATATTTTATGAATGTGATTTGTAGACTATAAACACAGGAAGGTCAGTGATAGAGCCTACATTTAAATGAAGCCATTTTGGTCTCCGTGGAAACTAAATTACCATTTTTTTTCTTCAGTTAATGAATGTATTTTGTATAGTTCAGATTGCTCCAGCCCTGGGGGATGGAGCAATACATGTATTGAGGTCTATCTTGTCAGATACTCCTTTTTTATTCATTTCTTCTGTCACGCTTATACAGCACGGCACCAAGTAACCATTAGTGGGAGCTTTCAGTTTGGTCCCAGTTTAAACGAATTAATTTTAGAAGTTAGTCAAGTATTTTCCTTTATGATATCCCCAGGCAAATGTTAAGTGTGTTGGGTTTACTTCACCATATTTTCGTAGATTTCAATATAAGCTGCCTTCTGAATTTTCAGGTTAAAATATGTATCTTTGGGATAATGATGCAGTCCTTGTATTTTTTTTTTATCCTTGAATTAATAATACACCTTCAATATAATGTGTGTTTTTTGACTGAACCTGTTTCCTTTGTTCTCCCTTGCTTCTTTGCAGTTACATTTTTCACTCAGTCATGTCATTTTATCTTAATCATAAGGTTCTTTGAATAAAAAGATATTTGTGATTGCACAATGCTTAGAATAATGGAGCCCTAATCCCATTTGGGAAATCTGTTTTAAAAAAAAAAAAAAAAAAGCATGTGGCTCTATTCAGATGCTGATTGAATTCTCAGCAAGTGCTGACATTGTCAAAGACATCTACTAGTTGTAAAGTTGTGAAATATGTAGTATTGTGTTAATTCGCATCTTCTAAATTCATAATGATGAGCTATTAGACACACTTATTCTTGGGGGAGTGGGCATGGGCAAACTGTAAACACATGTTTAATCTGAATTTTTCTCAGTATCCTTTCTAAGTAGCATAGCATCTGGAATGTGCTTTAGGGCTCTGGAGAAAGGTAAGAGCCTCTCTGTAAAAAGTGGTAAGAATATGAGGCATTTTGGATCTGAAACTTTTATATTCTGAATTTTAATTCATCCCTATGAATTCTAAGTCATTTTACAACTCGGAAGGTGAGGGCTTGATATAAAAGTTGCTGGATGACATTGTTAGGCCTGCATTAAACAGGAGGCAGGTTAAAGTAATGAGAGAGACTAAAAGATTAATCTGTGAATCTATACTAGGTTTGAACTGTAACTTTACATACATCATTGTGTCAGTGACATTCATGTAAATGAATTCTGGGAGTAACCTGAAACCTTTTAAATATGAAGAGCTCATTGTATTTGCCAGGACATCTGAAGCTAATTAAAACAGTAATAAAAGTGGTAGTGATGTGGCTTTAGTTTCCCATCTCAATACGTGTTTCTTAAGTAATAGGGGAAAATGGAGCAGTGGAGCCACATGTCTCCTTTCTTTCCAGTTCCCAAATTCCTGTTTGTAGCTACTGACTGAAGTCAAGGCTAAAGCTCAGCTGTCACTGATTGAGACACAAACAAGGATGATGCTCTTGAGCCAAAACAAACTTGTTTATTTTATAACTAAATGTGTAAGTGTTGATTATTACAGTACTTACTGGAACAAGAGTTCTCGTATCTGACTTCAGGCATTTTAAGGCCTTGGCTGTCCCCTTTATATAGTGTGAATGGGATTTCTGAATTGTTAAATAACTTCTGGATGCTCATTTTACTTGTAGGGAGTCTACACTTCTAATACATCTCTAGTTTAAACATCTGAAGTTTGACTGCAGGCTATTCTGTATCCCCTTAGACTTCCTGTCTCTGAAAGAAAGCAAAAAGTTATGAATCTGATACTTCTTTAGATTTTTGGTATTTTTTGAAGATGGCTATGGATAAGAAATAAGTGAACTTTTCTGTTGGATTTATAACTTCCATATCTCTCGTTTGCTCTCTCTCCTTTTTTTCTCTTTGAATTGTATTTTTGCCAAACTTTGCAATTAACAATCGAGAGCTGTTGAGAGAAAATGCTTCTAAGAATTACAGAGAGAATTGACATTGGGAGGCTTTCTTCCAAGTTAGTTATGAAGAGATCAATCTGTTTTCATGCTTTCTTTTCATCTACTTACAAAAGTGGATATAATAATCTTGAGAAGAAGATATATTGTATTTATTTGTTTGATATGTAAGTTCATCTGTGATGATGCAAAGTGGCAGTATTCTGTGAAACCACGATTTGACTATAAGGTAGTCAAACGATTTGTGAAAAGAGAGGCTGAAAATCAG
Organism: Buceros rhinoceros silvestris; assembly: GCF_000710305.1. Classification (NCBI taxonomy): domain Eukaryota; kingdom Metazoa; phylum Chordata; class Aves; order Bucerotiformes; family Bucerotidae; genus Buceros; species Buceros rhinoceros. Next base: position 32,613 of record NW_010405463.1, on the reverse strand, counting down.
TGTTTGGGGTTTTTTCTTTCAGGATGTAATATAAAGATTAGCTATTTATAAAATAGTCAAGCTGGTACACAAAGCATTTGATACAATGTGAAAGTTTGTGTTTTAACAAGATAACTGTGACTTGTTTTTATTTTGAGAACATTTATGTGTAGGTGCTTCTGTAAAATTCTTTAGCATATTGTAGATATTTCTCCTCCCACCCTCTGCCACTTAATCCTCATCCCCAGCTTGATGTTTTCTGGAAGTGTTTCAGGTGCTCAGCGCTCCCCACGGTTACTCAGTACTCCTAAGCAGGAAGGGTGATATCTGCTTTCCTCTGTGACAGAACGGGTGCAGCAAAATGGAAAATCTGGATCTACAGAGAGAATATTGTCTTCATTTCTGAATAGGAAACATTTGGGGCCTGTAAAGGCTTGCAGAGGAATAAGACACCTGTTCTGAAAGGGTTTTTCACTGAATAAAACGAGTAAGACCCTGTAGTTGGTTAAGCAACCACCAAGAAAAGACACGAACTTGTAGAATCTTTCTGTGAGGTTTTAAGTTGTGGTCTCTTTCAAGGACAGGCTGAGATCTTGGCTTCTTTGAAGGCAGTATGGCAAAATTAATATAAGTTTTTTACCTATTCTTCAATGGTATATTGCTGAGTGAAAGTATTTCAACACTGTAATACAGAAATCACTTCAAAAATCGTATTAACTATGGCAGCTCCTAGTCATATGCTAGCATCGTGCTGTTTTTCTTGGAAAGTCTTCCTGGGTGCCCTGCCCGGTGTTCTCTGTTTTGGAAGCACCCTGCTGGTATCCAGATGGCCTTGCACCATTTGTTATGCTCAGTGCAGCGTTACCCAGCATATTACCGAAAACCCAGCAGATAACAGTTTTTCGAGGTCACACATCATGTAAACCTTTGCAAAGTTCTGTCATTTTACCTGAAAGACAGAGATAATTTTTGTTTGACAGGGCTGCTTCAGACATCTAAGACATGCGTATCAGCTGTACCCTGCTAGTTGTATTGTCTATGTCGTTACTAAGTGATGGACACCATTCGAACTGTGAATGTTCTTGGAGAATCTTTGTAGCATTGATTTTTCTAGAGTAGAAAGGATTCTGATACATTGAAGCCTGCAGTATCTTTGAAATAGCGTAAAATAGTTCTTTTGAAAACTGTTTTAAAAAACCAGCTGCTGGCCTAATGTTTTTCCTGGCATGCTAAGGGCTGCTTGTGGGAGTGCCCAATCACACTGAGTTTAGTAGTTCTTGGGATTTCTCATGAAGCGGTTCACAAAGGCCATGATGTTTCTTGCTGGTCTTAAAATCTTCACTGAACGGTATAAGACCGCTCTCTATATTCGTGGTCCATCTAAAACATTTTCCACACTGGTGATATTTGGCTCCAAAGAAATTTTCTGTCCTCATGAGTCAGTAAGGACCAATAGGGGAAATGCTACTAGGATCATGGCTGTGTTCCCAGATCTGCCTGACCTTTTGGATGAACTAGGCAGATCCCGTCTGTTTGCTTTTGATGCTTCTTGCAGCCTTGTTTTGCATAATTAGGCTGCCTTAGGCAGAGACTGTTTCATACCATCGTTTTGTGAAATACACTAGACAATGGGATCCAGATCACTAGTGGAGCCATCTGGGTGTCACTGAAATGCAAATAATAAATCATCCTCAAATTAAGGCTCAAAATTTCAAGTCCCTTTGAATTGGAAGTGATCTGTTCTAACTCAAATCTTACTGAAAAGTTTGATTAGCTGACATGATCATTTGCAGAATTTGGTGTATTGTCTTTCAGTATTAACATAGTAAGCTCATAGTATTTATATTTTCCTGACTTAATTATTAGATGTATTCAGATTATGACCCTGATAAAGATACAGGCGTTTATTGTTTGACTAATTAATGTGTAGGTTGTTAGGCTGAAAGAAAATGACAGCTGTTTTGCCTAATGCTGCTCTGCATGCTGTTACTAAACAAGTCTTATGAGACTTCATTGTTTGGGTGTGTTGGTTTAAATAGCTGTGATATTTAATGAAACATCTTGCTTTAGAATGATTTCTTTTTCTTGCACTTACAGTATTTGAAGTTATCTATTCACTTCTTTTGAAATACCGAATCCCAGCTGACTTCATTAGAAACAGGGTTTGGTTTATACCTGGAGTGGGCTCATAGTTCTGCCATGTGCTGTGGAACACACTCTTCAGCATGTATTTCACTGGGTTTTTTTCCTTTTCTTTTAAGTATAATGGAATTCTAGTGATTTGCTTATAGTCATACGTTAAACAAATTATATCACCCAAGACTTTTGTAAAGTAGATCAATGAAGATGTTGTTAAACAATACTGTTAAGGAACATTTCTGTCAGATAAGAATTGCATTTGATCAGCTGCTGTGCACTAATTCATTTTACCATATTGCGTTTTATATGCCTGCATTTAAAGAAAATACTTGTCTTTTTATAGAGTAAATCCTAGTCCAGTAATATGCTGCACAAACCCTGATTTATAATTCACTTTTTAAAAGAAATTGTTTTCAGAAGAGCCTTGTTGATGTAGTGTAGAAATATCTGGTGTGTTAACTGGGGAGCAGTAGCTGTCTTGATGCATTGTTGTGCGCGCTTTGGAGGAGTAATGGTGTTTGGTCTGAGCTGTTTGCAGTTAAGGCTGCTGTTGTCCCCATCAGATTATTCTGGTGTTGAATAATAAATAATCGTATGCCAGTGGCTAGTTTATGCTGTTACAAATTCCCAAGTCCTAGCAAAAGTTGCTGAAGAAACGGTAGACAGAATTTTCTAGTTAACAAATGATGCACAGCATGGTGATATTTTAAAATATACTTTACCATAATGCGATACCATCAGGTCATTGGTTTTCCAGTGTCTTTCTCCTAATACCGGTTCCTCTTGACGTCTTTTATCTGTTATACTTCGTATAAACAGTTTGGCTGTCATAATTTTCGTGTTGGTCCTGCTCAGAGCTTCCCAGACACACATGGCGCACAGGCAGAATGAGAGAAAGGCAGACTGAAGACCTTTGATAGAAGGTTAACTGAATTGCTTGAGTCGCTTAAAGATTTTTCAGCTGTGTAAGGCATGTTATTTTGAACGTCTAGTTCTGTTTTGACTGAAGTTTTTGTTTAGCAGTGTAACTTTTTGAAAAAGCGCTGCTGAGGTGCTATCAGATTCCTGTTTTTAAAATGAATCTTAAGCTATATGTCTTCAGTTTTTACTGAAAAATTATTACATAGAAACATCTAAATAATTTTAAATTAAAAACACAGAATAAATAACGTTTGTCAATGTCTTTTCTGCTTTGATCCTCTGGATCTTCCAGGATCCGCAGTAAACGCCCTTTGTTAAATGACTACATCATATTCCAGAAGGATTGGTCCATTTAGAATCTAATTAATCATTTAGGACTTTATCTAGACAAAAACTCAATTTCTGTCACAGATTCCAGAGTCATCCCTATGCGGTTCCCATGAATACAAACAATAGCTCAGGGGCTAAAAAGCTTCTCAGCTCTGATTCCAGGAAACCCAGACTCACCATTCTGACAGCTACTATTGTAAGCAAATTGATGACAATGCTTTTAGAGCATTATATGGAAACATTTTTTTTCCTTTTTTTGCTTGCATGTATTAACAGAGTATGGGGTATGATGGATGCCTCCTGCTATATGCATTTGATTCATTAATATGATGTGAATACAAGAGGGACAGTTGAGTCGATGCCCCTGCCTTCACTTATAGAACCAGAACTTTTAAAAAAGAAAACTTCCTGTTTTTTGGATCACTGTGACAGTAACACCTCTGTACAGTTATATTAGGGTTATGTTAACATGGTTATTTGCTGACTTAAAGGAGATGCACAGCTGATGCCCCAACTTCCAGCTGACTCAGTCGATCTGGCTTCCTCTTTCTCATTACTTACCATGGTCTGGTAATAAAAATAGTGTATTCTAATTAACCTCATCTTTTGCAGTGTGTCCACATCATTCAACTAGGCATGGTCCTCTACCAGGAATTTTCAGATGTCTCCATAACTTGCTGTAAAAGCAGTAGGTAGTGCCTGAATTATTTAGACAGGTTGAGAAGGAAAGCTAGCTCCCGAGGTGGCTTTTGAAACCTGATTTATGTCCCTTTACCATGCTGCTCTCCATCGCGCAGCAGTACAAGGTTCACAAGGATTCTGTAGCCCGGTGCTGCAGTAAGTCTGCAGGTTTACCTTTGCTGGCTACTAAGTATTAAGTAGTAGATACATTGGAGCCTCCTGTTATGTCAGCTTTCCAGAGAGCTAGAGATTCCTGTTGAAGCATGAGGAATTATTATCAGGGAAAGAAGTATCCAGTGCAAAGCTTCAGTGAACATTAGTAGAACAAGTCTCTCATAAGTCACTGAAAGAGGCAGTCTGTCAAACACGGGGATTTTCTTAACCATCCATCACTACAGTACCTAAATATTTACAGGTAGATTAGATCCGTAAATTCGATTTTGTGTACTTTTGGACTCCTCTGTTGTATTCATTCTTCAAAGACCACTGTACCACTGTTTCTCTCTAGGCCTTACTGCTGGGTGTTAGATTTCTTGCTAATGTAAATAAAAGCTTAATGAAAGGGGAAAGCCTTTTAAGTTATCATAGTTTGTAGCTGTATAATCTCCTTCTGCAGTACAGTCTGGAGCAAATCCATAGAATTTGAATCACCTTTTCTTATTCATGTGCTTTTGGACTTTGAACATTTTGTTTGTTCAGCTCTTTAGGCAGGTCATGATTGGGAAGTCCCTGGTGTTTTTCTACTACTAAGAAGTTTGGTAGTAGCATCACTATAACTTCATCAAGTTGACATGCAATTTTTGCCCAAAAGTTGGGAAAACCCCAGTAGTCTTCACTGCTTCTTTTCTGTATTTCCAGTGCATAAAATAATGGTAAAGCTTCCAAGCTCCCTAAGAGTGGGGACCGTTCCTTTTTTATTGATACAAGCTGTCAAGGAATCACCTGTGAGTTTCTAGGCATTGCTTATAAGACCCTGTACAAGGCATCAGAATGGGTATGACTAAGGCAGATTCTTCTGTGGTTAGACACTCTTTACTTTTATGTTAAAAATAAATGTAGAGACATTTGGGAAGCTGAGTTTCATACTGTTTATTTCTGAGCTGTTCTTGCATTTGGTTTTCAGCCAGACACCCCTATGCATAGTTATTTCCCACCTAAATAATTGAGTTTGAGTGTCACTTTCAGCACGAGTAATATTGCACTTAATTTACCAGGTCTGTGTATATACTTAACTGTAACAAAGCAAGACTATTTTTGTTGGTTTAGAGGCTTAAAATAGTATTTTCCAAGATTCAACCTACAATGTTGCCTAATATAAAATAGCCGTCTTCTGCCATAGTCATTTTCCTAACTCTCCACAAAGTGTAATTTGTTTGATTGTGTTAGGTGCTATTTAAGATGAGGTAGTAAATTAGGACTTCACAACTGTTGACTTTTCTGGGCAAAACCATCCATATTAAGCCATCATTTTAAAACTCTTGCTAGTTTATGTAACTTAAGTAAACTTTACTTAGTTTGAAATATTGCAATTAAAAGTATTTGTCAAAAGAAAAAATTTAGAACACTTGAAAAGGTTTAGAACACTAAGCTAAAATTAGTAGTTTTAGCTTAGTACTTGTCCTTAGTTCTTGTCCATCATTAATGTTAGTGCTAATATGTATTCCAGAAATTATAATGTCCTCAATTATTGTCATAACCATCATGATTCTTACAGTAACTTGTCTGCACTCCTTTTCCATGAGGATTTTAAGGACTGAATACAGTATTATCTATGGTTTTTTTCATAAAAATATATTGTTACTGCATTTTGTGAGGAAATCATTTAAGTGAACTAAGCATTTTTGAAATTTGTAACAGAACCTGAGTAACATAATACAGTCAATTTTATCCCTTCTTAATGCTCATGTTTAGCATTCTTGGAAGGTGATCTTGTTATTTTTCACCAAGTTCCTTAATGCTCATTAACTATAGTAATTTTTACCCTGTTTTATGGTTATTTGCCCACTAATGGGAAGGAAAGTTAAATCTCAGGACTAAAACCTTATACAATTTCGGTTGGTCATCCAGACATCAGTTCACCAGGGAGCATTTCCGAGATCTGATTAAGCATACACATTACATGAACTTAAGACTTGATGATCACTCTTAATGACTTTGCAGAGTTTCTGGTGCCTGCAACAGTTTAACATGAGTAGAACTGAGGTGGACTCTTAGGAGCTTAGAATTGGTGGGGAGGGCAAGCAGTGTCCTCTTTTTACTTTAGGTCTTAAAACATTCACTTGGAAACCTAAAACTTCTTAGTGTCACATGAGAGTCATGAACTAATAGAGTGCATTGTTATCTTTGCATAGTTAGGTAAGCATTAAGCCCAGTATTTGTGTAAAATCTGCACAGTCCAAAGGTAGAGAGTAAATACCTCTTCTGACTTTCTCTGGGAATTAGAAATGTCATAGCTTTGCTGTGCACAATGAGATGAGGAAAGGTTTTAAAGACTGTAAGATAACTATGTCTTTGAAATGAGAGGTGTGGAGTGTATAGGATGAACTGGGGATAAGACATGTCCACTTATTCTCTGATCGTGTTGCATCTGAAATCTCTTCTAGAGGAGAGACCCTGAGATACTAAGCTGCAAGAACAGCATTACTAAATATGTTAGCACCAGAAACAATGTTTTTTAAACCATCTGTCCAACTCATAGGGATTGAAGAACATAGGGTGCAGAAATTAGCACAAACTTTCAGTTCTTATAAATTCTAATAAAATCATAGTGAGATAATATTCTAAATAAGGAATTCCTCCTTGAAAACAGAATTTTCTGAACGGTATTTGGCATTGTGGTGTGTTGTCACTGACTGGCAATTAGTTTAGCTTTAAAAAAAAAAAATTCCTATGCAGATAAATGCAACTGAATTTGAAAAGCTATTGTGGGCTTCTTATGGCAAGTGCTACACAGTGTAACTTAATTCTTGTTCTCAAATAGCTAATTTTGGTTTTCCAGAAAACTTATCTGGCCTACTTTCATCTATCTCTACTTCAGAGATTGATTACTTGAAATGTACTGATAAACCTTTGTGCTACTTTACTCTCTTTTTTTTTTTTTTTTTTTTCCTTTTTATAGATCATTTCAAGTGATCCATTCTGGGTACCAACCACTGAGGAAGAATATTTGCACTTTGGGGAAAAGGCAGACTCGGAGAACCAGGCCCGCAAGTACATGAACGCAGTAAGAAAGCGGAAGGGACTCTATGTAGAAGAAAAGATTGTGGAGCATGCTGAAAAGCAAAGAACTCTCAGTAAAAATAAGTAGCTGTGTCTGCTTCCTTTCTCTGCTAACTCAGCTAAGGGCGGGTGGATTGTTTTCTATGCAGCAGATTCAAAATTACATCTGGACTTTGTTCTTTGACACCACTTTTCTTACTTGCTGTAATGTCTGTGGCTTATGTTTTAATAAACTCAAGCCTTTCCAACTTTTATACAGAGAAAATAGTTTATTTAAATAAAGTATAAGCATATTCATTGCAATTGGTCTCAAGTTTTAAAACTTACTGCCCCATTGAACTTCCTGTCACAGGATTAGGAACCCCTAATTTGATTTGTTTCTTTCTGATTATCAGATGTAAGTACAGTTAGAGCTGGTTAGCTGGTTTGTTGCAAATAAACTATGCACTGAATTTAGCTCCTTAATGTTCTTGGCTGTTTTTTAAATTTATTTTAATTTCTGTAGTGTATTTATTACTTTCCACAGTTACCTATATGGAAATATACGTAAGCCTATTAGGAGGTTTTAACTATTTGTTTTACTTCGTTCCTCATGTAAGCAGTCATCTAAAGCTGTAATATATCTTCTTTAGATCAGAGAGCAAAAATAGCATATATGGAAGACTAAGCACTACAGATCAAGTGAGATTTGTCTTTTTTCCCTCCTTAGAACACTTCTTAGTTAAAAAGCTCATATGATTATATAAAAAATTCATTTCATATTTAAAAAGTCCCTAAGCTGGGAGCTGCTGTCTCTGAACTAGGCAGCTACCACTGCCAATCCTGTGTGAGCGTCTACAAACTCCTGCAGAAATTTCTACCCATTCAGCCTGTTGCCGTAGATTCAGTTAAGGGAAACGCTTGCAAAAATATACAAAATGGCTTGCTGTTTGCAGGTGTCTAGGATGCAGAAGGTGCCAAAATGATTCAGACCAAGACTAACAGGAAAAAAGTCCTCACAGGGTGTAAGTTTTAGTTAAGAAAAGTGGAAACCTTGGGTAGAAGGGAAACATGATGCATGAACTACATTCTCATTTGGCTGCTTAGATTTGTAAAGGGAAAGGTCAAGAATTCTAGAAGGTTAAGACTGAATAAATAGGTGTCCTTGAAGAGTTTCTGATGTTTAGTTAAATGAATGGGAAGTAAGTTCTTAAATCTTGTGCCAACTGATGTTCTGCTACCTCTTCTCTTTTCTAATTGCCAAGAGTTCTGTTTCAGATAACCAGGCAAGTAGATTGTCCTTTTCTTTCCAGAATGTAACCATTTCATTAATTTGTGATTGCCTTATACTGCTTTAGCACCTACTCGGTCTTTCTGAATAAGTATTCTCTGTGTGTCAGTTAATGCAGCAGGCAGGACTCGTAACAGTTTTGCTTCCTATGGGAAAGAAAACCGTTACTTGTTTCACAAATAGAATGATTTTTAATACTTGTAGTTTAAATAGCAGCCTTTTTTTTTTTTTCCGGCTTGTTTGCTTTCATTGTGGAAATGCTTCATTTTAAAATAGTATTTATGAATTATTCAAGCAAATTAAATATTTGCCTTTCTTAGAAGCTTGTTTCATAAATTGTTGTTGTTTTGCAAGGGGTGTCTGCACAGCAGCCCTATTAGAGCTTGAACAAACATACTGACATAGTTTGGGCAGTGCCAGCAGGGATAGTCATGGAAGGCATAGTGATTTACTGCAGCCTGCATGAAACAGTCAAGACATAAATGTTTGTAATGAGATCTTGGCTAGTACAGCTACCCCGTTAGCTGAATCCAAGGTAGCGTCAGGGATATCTGTCCTGCAGTCACGAAGGTGCTTGAATAGGTGATGTCGGGATGGACTCTTTGGTCATCGTTATGACTACGTAATTCTTAACTGTAATCTACTCTACTTGAGTAAGCAGAAAGAGCGTGAGTGTAGATTTAAAAAGATCTAACAATAGTTTTCATATTTTATATGGCATATTTTTGGATTGCGTCTCAAACAGCATAAAGATGATAATTCAGGATGTTGCAATACTATTTGTACAGAGCAAAAACTCCACTAACTAGAGAAGAAAATCAAACCAACCTGCAAGAATTGCTAGCAGCAATATTTGAGATCTGTTTTCTTTAGTAACAGCTACTAGCGGGGAGAGAATCTAATTGTTTATGTGCCATGAATCTCTAACCATTTTTCTCTGGATTATTCAAAAAGTAACTTGATGTAGCTGTTTTCCCCCAGCTTTGTTACATGTACATAACAATGTGACATAACTTTGGAAAATCTCTGTGAAGTGGGATAACTAACTTGCTGATGGAGCAAGCCGTGGAAAGATTTAATTGCGAGCTAGCCATTATGTAAGTTGATTTTCCATTGCCAACTTCAGTGCTAAATATAATATATATTTAAAATAAGCATACACAGCTTTTAAAATATTTTTTATACATTTTAACTTTCTAAAAACTGTGCACTCATTTGATGTGATTTGACTCTGCTGGTTTTAGAGGAATCTAGCCTCTTTACAATTGATAATGTGTAAAAACAATAGTCAGCTTCTCAGTGGTAATATTTATTAGAGAATGATAACTATTCACTGGGCAAGCCATATAGTCCAAGTGATTCCACTTTGTGAAAAGAAAAAACAAAATAGGAGCTAGATTACCCTGGAGAAGAATAAAGATACAGCAGTGGCCAGCAAGTGCCTTTCTCTTGGCTCTGGCCACGCTTCTTTTATCTGCTTGCTTTCAAAATCTTTCATTTTCCTAAGCACTAATAATCTTAGAAGATTCACCTTTTTTTTTTTTTTCCACATTACTTTTTTCTTTCTTTGAACAAATTTCACTTATGTTTTAAAGCAGGAGTCCAAAAGAGAAATGCAAGTGTGGCTGTGTTTTCTTTCCTGTGCCTCTTCCCATGCTAGTTTAAGACTTCAGCTGTGCCCTCAATGTTACATTTAGTGAGGACAAAGACACCATAGAAGCGCAATATTTCTGTACCAAAACACGTGGTTCCCACATTAGGTGTGAGCACAATCTCTTGACTCCCTGTTAACCTCAGGAACGAAACCTTCGTGTTTGAGACATTAATATTTGGAAGCTTATTCCATGGGAAATAGAGCGTGTCACTCCTTCATAAAGACAGCTTCTACGCTAACAAGGAGAGAGACACATGCGACATTTGAACTGTGCACTGTACTGCTGGTAAATTCAGAGCATGGAAGAGTGGCTCTGGCTGCGAGTGACTCTGGAATGCTTCAGTAGATTGAATACTTGCTCTGACAGCAGAGGGTCCTGGCAAAATTCTTGGACTCCGAATGGACATTGTTTTGAGTTGAAACTCTTAACAATTTGGCATTGGTTAAGGAATCACAATTAGAAATGTCCTTTGCGCTTCCCACAGCGCATGCTAGAACCCTCTGGTTTACTGTGTGTGGTGGTTTATAAATATATGGAGGAAGCCGTAATAAGTATATAGGCAGGTTTTGAGCAGCACAGTTCAAGTACTTTGCTGTCTGCCTGCGTAGTCAAGTCAGGCTTTACAATACATGACAAATAGGCAACAATATTCCTGTTGTGGAAAGCTGTGGGCAGGAAAATTCTTTAATGCTGCTTGAGGAATCTTTAGTTGATCTCTCAGACAACCAGATTAAAAGGGAATCTTAAACTACCGAGTTTGGTACAGCCAGGCCTGGCATATTGCCATGCCTGAGAAAAAGTACGTTTTTGTGCATGCAAGGAGTCACCTGTTTGTGCAACTACCCGAGACCCATGAGGGTGACAGAATCTCAGCTTTCGGTAGGTGCTTGATTGTTCTTTGTTTCCACAGACTGGGCAAGGGGAATGAATGTCTCCAGTATAAAAGAGAAACTGAACATCAGTTTCCTTCTCTTACTTTACGCAGCAGGTGCATACACTGTGCTGGGCAATTCTGAGAGTAAAACAGCGCTCTTGATTAGAGAGATGTTTCTCAAATATGTCTAGCTCAAACATTTTTCATTTATAAACCTAGTGCCAGACAAGCACCATTTACAGATGAGGGAGCTTGAAGAATAGAAGCTTGCAGGTCTGCTTAAAATCTTCCACAGTGTGACTTGGCAGCAGAAATCCAACTGGGAATTCAGGTGACTTTTTTCCTGGCCCTGATCATATCAGCCTAAATTCTTTGGGCAGGGTATCTAAAGGATTTGCTTCTTCTGTTAGGGTTTCTGCTTTCTAACATTAGTGTGGTTCAGAATGCTGCTTCTGTGCTTCTTCCTAGTTTCCTTTGGAAGCAGAAATAGAAGAGGATGTAGAGGAGAGGATGTGAATGAGCTGGATTATTTTGTCAGCACCGTTTTTTTTTTTTTTAAATATTGGTTTTAATTTTTAAATTCTCACATAACTTCTGAGAGGATGTGAATGAGCTGGATTATTTTGTCAGCACCGTTTTTTTTTTTTTTAATACTTGGTTTGAATTTTGAATTCTCACATAACTTCTGATGGTTTTGATTCTTGTTCATACCAGACTACTTGTGAAAACTCGAGAACTGAAACTAGAGAAAGGAGTATAGTTTTCTTTGTTGCGTCATGTATAGGATAAGGACACTCAAGACGGTAATGGTAAGATCGTTTTAGTCCCTGTTCTAATGTTGACACATTGTCCTCTGGTATTCATAAAATGTTTTGAAATCCTTGCTTGGAGGGTGCTAAATGTTTTGGGCTTTTTTTTTTAGTGCATACTTCTAGATCCCCACAGGACACTTTGAAGCTTTTCTGTAGATCTGAAAGCCTTTTCATTAAATTTGTGTATAATTTAGATTACCGTTCACAGGAAAAGTGACCTGAAAACAAATGTTTTAAGCTAAGAATTATTTGAAAAAGCATGCATGCACCAAGGCTTTCAATTTCAGACAGGAATGTTTTCTCTCTGTATTTCTTCTTCTACTCCCCAACAGATACAAATCTTACTAGAATATGCAGAAAGCCAAGTAAATACACGTTCTTGTCTGAAACAGTTTTTTTACTTTTAATTACTATTTTTTGAACTTAAAATTTACAGTTGAATTCTTTGGTTTCACTCATGTCATCTCAGCTGTGACTGAAGGGCATGAGATGCAAACATCCGTGTTGGTAGTGATACCAGGCCCAAGGTGTTTTTAAGAAAAGCTGATGCCGTTTCCTCAGCCATAACTCAGGCTCCTTGGGAATTTTCTGCAGACTGCGATCCGGTGAAGCGGGGGAAAGACTGACAGGCTGTGGAGTAGAATCACTTATTTTAACCGTGCATTTACCGTGCATAGAGGTGTTGGTAAAATGATAAAAATGCGTACATTTCTTACCGCGCTGTTCTTCACCAGTCTGCAGTTTCACTCTTCACATTTGCGGTATCTCTGATTTGCTGCTTCAGTACAGCCCAGAGAAGGAAAATACTTAGTGTTAACGTGAGGTGTCTGTGTAGGCCTGGCTGCTTTTACTGCTGCTTAGACAAATAGTTTACGTGCAAGATAAAACATTTACATGTAAATATCATTTTAATTTAGCAGTATTTCCGAATTTTGGTCTCTTAACTACTTAATGTGGTTTAGTCATATGCTCTATTATGAATATATTAATGTTTTGCGCTAGTTTGGATACTGAAAAGTAGAAAAGATAAAAATTAATATTGATTTTTATAGTGTCTATTGATATACTGAACTGAAAAATTTGGGGGGCGTTGGTCTTTTATAGCTGTATCATTCCATAATTATAAAACTACTGCAAATCATGACTAGCAGGAGGAAAAAACAGATACCATGAAGTAATGTGGTTTGGACTGTTTGGCAGATTTTTCTGTTTCAACAGATGCTGTTTTCCAGCAGGAGCTTTATTTATTTATTGTTAATTTATCATTCCTTCTTCTATTCATCCCTCCTCCTTCATTTCCTATTTTACTAAGAATCCAACTCCATAACATCCCACTGATTCTTTAGAGGAATATTTTTATTATCAACTTACTTCTTCACTTATCTTTGTAAAAACTTGATGATTCTGGAATTTGAACCAAAAAAAAAAAAAAAAGGAGCAAAATGGTGTAGTGTTTTCCTGTTGGCATTTTTGATGGCCATATGAAAGGCTTGTCCTTCACCCTTACAAAAGTGGCATGTCTCACTGTTCTCCAGTGAGATATCAAGATGCACTTTTTTCTGCAGAAGAGCTGCTGGAGCAAAAGGCTAACAATAAATAATAATCTGCACAGGCAGCAAAACCGAAACTTTTTGTCAAAAGAGTCTATAGCCTTTTTAAACTCTTCATTTCCTACATGTTCACTAACACATTTGCCATCCCTCAGGAGGGAGGGGAATTCTGTAATGTTATGCTGCTTTTCTGTGAAGTGGCCACAAAGCACAGTTAAAATATGCATCTTCTCAAGTGGAATTACAAATGGGAGGCAGATTGATCATCACCAGTTCAGTGCTGGCTTTTTCCCATGTGTGGAGAGCTTTTTCTAGAATATTTCATATGGTTCTTTTACACTGTAATAAATTAAGTCAGGTACTGACTTCTTTCATTGCTTTCTTAATGATTTATGCCACTGTAAACTGCTACCCTGGAATATTTTGTTGTTTGTTTTGCTGTAGCAAAGGTTTCAGACATAAAGACAAGTATTAAGAAACTTTTGGGCTTTAGTGTGACTCCACATCAGTTACAGCTCTACCATATTCTCCTGAAAACAATAATTCTTGATTATAACTTGCTTAAAAAAGAAGGAAAAGCCCACAATGTTAATGTAAAAAGAAGGCTGTGGAGTAAGCAAAAAGCATTTTAGAGTGGATTAATACAAAATTATCTCTGGTCTTCTAACCTGGTGTGCCAAACAAAAGCAATTTTTTGGTGTAGTGATGATTTCACAGCATCTGAAAACAGGAACATTCAGCTGCCTTGTAGGATTCAAGAATATAGTTTGGGGTGGCCACCATGCGATGCAAGCCTAAATGCTGTCCTTAGTGGAGCTGTAGGAAGATTGATCACGGCAAAGAGGCAGTTTTCATCATGCTTAAAAAGGACTCAACTAAGTCCATTGCAGCTTCATGAGTCCCCACTCCTTTGCTGCATCTGAAGGCAGTATAACTCTTGGCTAGACTTACTGTCTGAGTACTCTGAGATTTTTCTCCTACTTTGTTCAAAGAGGAGGATGCAAAGTCAAGGTCAGTCATGTAGGAGTAGGGTCTGAGATGAGAAAAAAACCCTCAAAAATTTTCACAGCAGGAGTGATACAACCATTACTCAGTGGTTTCTGGTTGCCTCTAATGCATGTGTTTGACTGTAAAACTTTCTTTTTTATTTTTCTAATGCTTCTTTAAGTGCTGATTTTATAAAAATCAACCTAATTCTAAAAGCTGATTTATGTACTCAGTGATACAGACATATCTAGTGCCAACTGGTGCTGAAATACTGTAACAGCCATGCTATGGAGCATAGCTGCAGCTTATTATTTTCTGTCTTTCATCTCCTGTCATGGTAGCATTTACCTTAGGAGGTCAAGAGAATGGCTCTTTAGAAGAAGAAACTGGCATTGCTTCATGGAGTGACTGACAGAAGGAGATGTGTAAGCGGCAGCTGAAGCTGCCCTTCCCCTGGAGACTAGGCACAGTATGTTCATGGCAAGTGTTGCTATCACTGGTCTGGGGATAGAAAGCTGATCCTATTTATGAATCTATGTCGTCTTCTTGTAAAGTTGCTGTCATGCAGTATGAAGGTTATTTTAAATTAACCTTCCTGTGTTAAAACAATGTCTAGTCTGTTCCTATCGCATCCAACATAAGCATTGAGGCCAGTGAGTAGCCCGACTGCAGCTGGTGTGAAAAGGAAAGGCTGAAGAAGAAATGTGAAAATGTTGTGGAAAAAAATAACGTCGTACTTGTATGGGTGCCTCTATAGTAACTGTTTTAATTCCGTAATGAGATTGCTTTGTTGCTCTGAAAGTGTTCGTATTAGGTAGCGTTCAAGTATGCTATACAGATGTGCTGCCTTGACAGGCAGATGTAATTACCAGTCAGAGCATGCCTTCTGTATAGCCTTGCCTCTGCAGAGGAGGAGTGCGTGTAGGAACAAGCTTGTTTCTGTACCTTGTTT
Organism: Buceros rhinoceros silvestris; assembly: GCF_000710305.1. Lineage (NCBI taxonomy): Eukaryota > Metazoa > Chordata > Aves > Bucerotiformes > Bucerotidae > Buceros > Buceros rhinoceros. The sequence continues at coordinate 17,244 of NW_010405463.1, read as the reverse complement.
CTCTGTCTCCTTTGCTGTTGTAGATACCATAGAACCCCCTTGACTGTGGCAGGCTCATCGTTTCAGGGAGCATGGTGGAAGGGAGCTGTGCATTCCCAGCAGCAACAATTACCTGGGTAGCAGTTTACTGTAGTAGAAAGCAGGTCTAAATAACCTTCTAAATCCCTTTCTGATGGGACTGAGCAGTGAATCATGGCTTCTAGGGAATCTTGCTGCTGGCACAGGTGGAGCCTGAAGAAATAGATGCAGGAATATTTTGAAGGGATGTTGTTCTGAGATCCACAGGCTGCATGAAGATGGGAGGCCCAGGGTCATGACATTACAGAGCTTACTCTCCTCTCATATAAGAGAATGCTATGAGGAAAACTCTGTAATTGGTTTGGTTTTTTTTTTATTCTCATGCTTGTCTTCTGGTTGAGCAACCCAAAGCATATGAAGGAGCCTCTGTCAACTGGGCTGAAGAGTTTGAGCTATGAAAAAGGGAAGTACAGAAACTGGTCTGCTCTCTGATACCTGTCATTTGTGCTTGAGCTTATCTCGTCATTTCTTCCCACCTAAAGAGAAGATAGTAAAACTGTGACTGACAAAGGAGAATACCTAACTGTGTGGACAAGAGCTGGTGGTTGACAAGCTGAGCTCTGCTTTTGTTCTAGAGCTTGCAGCTAACACTTCTGGCCAGCAAGAGTGAAACTATGTCTCTCTTCATAGCGAATGATAAAAAGGCAAACGGCTGCATCTTCTAAATATGTCTGAAAGGTGAAGTAGCTTTAAGGTTCCTTTGTTTATGTTGTATGAACAGATTTAATATTTATGTGAGCAGTTTGGACTGGAGCAGTGTCATTGTCCTAGTATGTGTGATTCACTTTCAGACAATCAAAAAAGACGAGTTCTGTCTGTCCTATGAGCCCTGTTAATCCAGAGAGTGTCTGGCCGGTGAGCAGGCAGCCAAAGGGAAACAGAGGCCGCGTTGAAGTTGGGTATTAGCTTTAGCCTCAGGTTGGAAGGAACAAATGAGCTGTTCAGAGAAGAAGGTCACTGAACAGTTGGAAGAGTCACTGGACAGTTTGGAAATCAAATGTGGTCAGACGCCCTCCGTGTGACTGGCATGGCACTTGCACTGGTGTGGCAAACTGACTCCCTTGTGTTGCCTCCCGGGAGGATGTGCACTTCTTTTGCAACTGAATACAAGGAATTGTGGTATGTAATACACCCTAGCTGAAGATTCTTAGTACATATAGATTGAGATTTAGGACCAGAATCTCATTGTGGGTAGTTCAGTGTGGTTTATGTGACTTCCGTTGAGCCCTGTTTGTTCTTCCAGTGGGTTTTTTGCCACTGTCATTTTGCTCCTGACTTACAAAGTGACAGGTATCTGCGATAATGCTAGCTGAGCCTTTTTCCTCCATAGGTTGATTACTGGAGAGCAGAAATATGTCTGCAGACTTGTGAGCACTCCTATAAATAGCAAGTTACTGTGCATAAGGAGACTGTTACTCTTGCCAACTCCATGTTTTTCTGACAAATCTTGTGATATTTTGTTTTTCCTAAAAACCTCAGGTCTTGTATTTCATCAGAATCTCTGTTTTCATTAAAAAAAAAAAAAGTTTCCAGCTTGACGTTGGCATCAAATTAGAGAAAAACATGAAAATGTTTGCAGCTTCACCATGATGGCAGAAAAAACCAAATGCATACAAAAACCCCCAAATATAGTATTTTACTTTAAAAGCAACAAACAAAAAATCCCAAACCACCGAGTAAATGAAAGACCCATGGTTTTGAAGGACAGACTCTTAATGTCTGTGTTGTGGTCTTTTACTGTAACTGTAAAAGTGACTTTTGTAATACTTTGTAAAGTGGTGGTGGTGGTTTTTGGTTTTTTTTCTTTTAATTGCAGATAAGCTTCTTGCAAAATCTTTATTTAAAAAGATGTTGAATCCTTTGGAAATAATGGTCACTTCATAAAACAAAGAGCTGCTAATAGTCCCTGAGCAGATGCCTTTTTCTCTAGGTTAGTTCTTGATCTCACTCTGCATGATCCAAAGCAGAAGGGCTGGAGTCTGACAGTAAAATCTGCTAAAATGTCAGGATGTTCTGGGGGGAAATGCTAGTCTTGATTCTTCTCTCCTTGCTGAATGTATCATGAGTTACCCCTGTTTTTTATCAGGGTAAATGTTTAAAGAATAGTTAATTCTATTGTAGTTTTTAGATCTTGGTTTTAATTTCATACAGATTTTCTCAAAACACAAACCTCCCTTAGCTCCTTGGCTCAGAGTAAGCAAGAAGTGTGTGTGTACTGTGCTCTTACTAGAGGAGTCTCCAGGCATCACTTCTGTGGATCGAAGTGCTTGGGCTAAATCTTTGGGCTACTGGACAAGTGATACCAAATGAGACAACAAACTGAACTAGAGCTTTCCTTCTGTCACCAGTTCTTAGGAATTGGCCTTTCTTCTCTGCTCAGTGAGAAAGACTTGATGTTTACATCTTGCACATCATTGTCCGGCACTTCGACAAAAGGGAGGGAGATGACAAGTTGCTGTGTTTGATATGTCAGATATACAAATCAGCTTGAAGATTTCAGATCGACTTTAATCATCCTGAGTAAGTAATGTAAGTAATGAAAGGGTAAAAAGTCACAGCATAATCTTTTCACTCTGCTTTTGTTGACAGTAAATGCTGTTGTAGATGAAGCAGATCAGGGCCAGAAGAGAGAAAGCTGGTTACTGGCTGAAAGGGCAAGCTTCACTTCCAAAAGTTGTGCAACCCCAGGTAACATTATAGAAGAGAAGATAAGAATTCAAGGCTCAAAGGCCTTTTTGCTACAACAAACCTTATTTTGGAAAGGTTGATGGAGATGTTACACAGGAGGTTTGCAGAAATAAAGATTTCCTGAGATTGAAATTATGCAATTTTTGTTAATTTCCAAATCAAAGGTTATGTTCCATGACTTTGAGCACTGTTGGTTTTGTGTTGTTACCCTCTAAAAGCTTTTTTTAAGATTATAGCAAAGGGGTATTTGTTTATTTTGCATCCCTTTGTAGGTTTAAACAGATCTCTTGAATAGTAGGTATATTTTCAGTGTTTCAAGGCAAAGAGAGGGACTTCCCCTATTATGACATACTTCCTTTTCTGATGCTGCTCTATCAGACCTCTTGGTGATAATATCCATCACTGACTGACACCACCACTCCCAAGGAGCATGCTGCTTTTGAGATATAAAAATAGGGGAGAACATCCCAGGAACTCATAAAGTTATATCAAAATGTTTTTTCAGCCCTGGCAAATGCCTTTTTGAACACTACTTAATTTGCTGAGCAATGTTTTTTAAAAAGCTAAACGCATACTTATGGGAAGGGAAATGAATGATTTCTGGATTGTGTAGCAGAAGAGGAACTGGTGGCAGAGTCTGGGGTGTTTTTTAATGTGCTAGTTGCTAAGGGATGTATTATAATATCTAATCAGAAGTCATTACCGGTTTGTGCAGCATTAATTCATACATCCTTCCATACATACACCCTGTTGGGTCCCTCCGGGCAGGATGGTTCTTTAATGGACCACATTCCTGAGATCAGCTGATAGAGCTGCATCACTCACCTTCACCCACACAGCTGGTCTGCAAAGTGAGCAAACATTTAATTACCTCATGAAAGAAGTGCAAAACTGAATTTCCATGCTCAGTACTTCTCTCTAAAGAAACAGCCTTTGGTTTTGTTTGCTTTTTTAGTTTGTTGGGGTTTTTTTGTTGTTGTTGTTGGCCTTCTAGAAGGGAGTACTCTGGGGTCTCTTTCCTTATGACGGTTCGTCTGTCAACACGCTGATATTAATCAGTAATGGAAAGACCTGCTTTTAGAAACTCTGTAGGCTGTGCTGGGATGCTGTGGTAGCATCAGGTGGGTATAGCTGTGAAACAGATATGCAGGAGCATTCACTGTAACCTCACAGTGTGCCTTGAAATGTTTGTCAGGTAAAAGTATTAGAGTTCTGGTATGGGGCAAATGGAAGGAGGACGGAGGTTGCTGCTAAGAGAATATGGGGGTTCAGAGTTGGGTCTAGTTTTACTGATGGGTATAAAAACAAAGTAATAATTCCTTTTCTTAAGGAGGATGTTTTGAAAAGTGAGAAAATCCTTCTCCACAGCTGTAAGATGCATTTAAATCACCCAGCGGAAGCAGTGATCTATGTTCATGTAAATGTGTTTTGATGTCCTCTTAGAAGTTGAAATGAAACACCCACATCCAGGAAGCTAGTTAGCTCATGCAGGAGCACAATTGCAATTCTTCATTTAACATACTATGTAGGACTTTTTCACTTCACAAGCACTGAACTTTGGCAATTTGTATTTATTTAGATGAAAGAGGCAAGCTAACAGTTCAGTGCTTCTCAGCTCTAAATAAGAGGAGACCTTGTGTAACAAATTAATTCGTCATTTTAAATTTTTGATAAATTGCTCGTTCCTGTTGCAGGTGGTTAGCATCACTCCCAGATCTGTAGAGACAGCTTCTCTTTTGATCTCAACACAGCAACCTCCACTCCCCGTATCCAGAGGGAAACATTGCAGGAGGTAATGGAGATAGAACCAGCAGGATTCTGTAGAAATTACTCAAGGAATAACAAAAATTTGGGTGTTTTCTCAGATAGTATAAACTTGAGTAATTCTCCTGTCTTGGTAGCTACCATTAGTTAGCTAGTGTTGTAGCTCTTAGATATTGAAGAAGTTAAACTGATTTATTCTGGTTGAGAACTTACAGGAGATTTTATTCTTTATGCAGATTTGGATCTTAACCAGCCTGTAGAAGTTTAGTGCAGGGAAAAACTGTATTTTAAACCTTACATGGAAGTCCAAAGGCAAACTCTCCTTTTTTAATGAGCCTCATTATTTAGTTCCATGTAGGTATCAGTGTTTCTATTTGAAATGAAACCAGATCTTCTTTTCAAGCTTACATGTGCTTACAGCATTTTCTTTGTAATGTTTTAGCAAAAATAAACAGGATTGGGACCCTTGCAGAGTAAGATTTTGAGTGAAGCTCAGAGCAAAATCTACAGCACTCTTCTGTGTTACACTGGAAAATGTGCTGCCTCTGTAACTTTTACGTAATGCTCATCATAGGCTTTACATGTAGGTCTGCCTGTTTGATTACTGCCCCTTGGAGCAGATAAGTATATGGAATGATCTCACTCTATTGTTAAGATAATTTGTCTTTGGGGATTCTGACCTTCTTCACATTTCAATGACATCATCCTTTTACAGACTGTAAATCACTGATGTTGACTCCTGGCCTTGCTAATAAAACCTGCAGTAATATAGTATGGAATAACAACATGCTTACATTAATGTTGTTAGATGTGTAACTAACTTAGCAGCTGCTCTAAACTGCTTTTTAAAGTAAATTTGGATACTCGTAGCCTCATTTTGTGTTCCTAACAAGTCTATTATAAGCCAACCCGTATAGTATGCACATCTTGCTGAGCTGTGACTTAGGTGTTTTCTTTTAGTTCTGTGGTCTAAAGAGCTTTGTTAATTAGCCTGACACACAACAGCAAAGAAAAACTCTTCTCCATGATGACCAACTTCTAAATTGCAGAAACATTGCAAAAAAACCCAAAATGTGTCAGTTTACCTACAGCAGATGGCTGCAGAAAAAGCCAATTTTGCTTGAATCAACAAAGACAATTTTCTCATTTTAACAGAACATGTTTCCAGCGGAGCTTCTTGCAAATGGTTCCTTCAAAATAGTTCTGAATAGTGCCTATCAGTTTCTCTAATAAATACCTTGTGATTTTTCTGGGTCTGAAGACCTTAATACCACAGCCTGTTACTGGGTTGAAGCAAAGAAAGTGTCTTCCCATCATTGGTCCTTCCGTGTGTTGGCCTGTATGCATTTACCTGTTGGGCAATATGGGTCTTCTCTATCATTGGTATTAATTTATAGCATCCAATTAATGCCTCACATAACGGCATTAAAATCAACCAAATCAAAGCAGTGTTTTCAGATCACTTGTATCTCTGAGAGCCATTTGTGTACAGTCACTTTCACTCTCCTGCATAGTAGGTTTCCTGTTGTGTTTCTGTGGCTTTTCACGTGCAAGAGGAAGAAGAAACGGTTCCTAAGAAGATACTGTTGAAAGGTACTCACACTGGGCAGTTTGGGAACTAGCTGGAAGACTGTAGAAATTGTTACATACTTGATTTTATTTCAGGCTGGCACATGTCCTTTTTGGTTTATTAATATGATCTGTGTCCTACCCTAAACAAAAGGAAAATGGACAGAAGTTGAAGCATCTTGGCAGGTAGCTGTCTATGTGTACAGTGATGTGCAAATTGATTTCTGTGAAGCTCCGACCTCTGGGATTCATTTGCACAGGAAAAGCGTAATTTGACAAGCCCTGTACTTGTGATTGCTAATCACAATTTTAATAACCACATCTCCACTTTGAGACGCGTATCAGTTCTGGGTCCCCAGCGATACCGTTAAGTGTTTTTAAAAAACTTGGCTGGTCAGTAGTGAAATCCAAGTGTGAAAAAGATCAGCTTTGTCCCTTTCACCCTTCCCTCCTTCCAGCTTGCTGTTTTTTTCTCTTTGCCCGTTTTCCTTTATTCCTTATTTTCTTGGAAAGCTCCATAGCTGTGCACTGTATGTCAGAAGACCAGCAAGATTGCATGTTCTTTGCAAGCAGCCAGTGTGCCCTGCATTGGTCATTCACTTATTCATTCACTTATTTCGCAGCACTCCCCCCAAGCTAAAACTAACCTGAAATGATCATTCTAACCGTTGTCATGTTAATGTCGTTCTTTCAGTTTCTTGTTCAAAGTATTGTTTAAGAGTCTGTGGGAGATATTTGCCTTTTTAAACTTTTTTTAATGCTTTTAAGGAAATGTTAATA